>NC_035434.2:16222842-16529715 GCF_002127325.2 Helianthus annuus
ATTCATACACAACTAGTACAAGCTATGCGGATCATGCGACGATCAAAATAATCACGGGTGCACACGGGATTATAGTGATAGGCGTATGAGAACCATAGAGTGTACTACTGTGTATGGTAAGACACGGAACGTAACATGACCCCAAGTAACGAAACGGACGTAATGTGGTTAAAACATGGTGGATACGCCGCTGGTACTTCCTATATATAAGTGTTTTCACCATGTTACCAAACTTTCGTAAAACGTGCCATGAGAAATTCAGTGTGTTGCAGACCTTTTGGACCTAATACAACTTCACGCAACTCACAAACGCATTATATCCGATTATTCATGACGAGACTTCATCCTTAACACACTACGTTCATCTATCCAACACTTATGCTATTCACATACTTGTACTCTTTAAGAGTCATTCGTTCATTCTATACTCGTATTATTTTATACAAAACTCGTTCGCAATCCAGCTTGTTTAAACATTTGAGTCCTAACTTACCTCGTTACCTATAAAATAGCCTCCCTATTCTTGATTCTTGTGAAACTATACTTAGTATACCTCTATTGCTTTATTTAAAGTAACAAACCTTTTCGTTCCTCTCAATAAACAGGTTTTACGAAAGTATGATTTTTTTATACTATCCTTAAAAACTTCCCCTTGCAAATCTACCTTGATGTTCTCCAAAATTTGGTACTTTTCAAAACTTTCAAACTTCCCAAGTTTCAATTCTTAATGATCACCTTTATGCCAAAAACTCTTTCAAGCCTTCCTCTTGAATAAATTTCGGGACGAAATTTCCTAAAGGAGGGGAGATTGTAACGCCCTGCGTTTTCAAACATCCTACATTTAGAAACCTTACGTGAAATTCTATCTTTGGAAATCTTGTGTTCTTATAACCATTCTTTCATCGTAATCGTTGTAAAATACGGAACTTGCTTCGTAAATAAAACTTGTACATTACACTTTTTACCTAGTTATATCATGTTTTATTTCATATTTCACCTTGTTACAAGTTAGGGGAAACATTGTTGCATATTATTACACAACTTAACTTACAAAATTACTCATTATAATGTTTTAAAAAAATAAAGAAATATGGCAGCCCAAATTCAGCCAAATTCAGCCCCATATAGTTGGGTTTTGTGGGCTAGTTTCAAGGTGTAACCCCTTTTAAACACTTCCAAAGCCCAACCCATTGAAACCCTAATCCTTCCCCCTATAAATACCACTTATAACCAGCCTCCCTACCACTTTTGCAACACTAAAAACTCTCAAAACATCCTCCAAACCGTAGCTGAAAGCAAGGGTTCGAGTAGATTGACACCCCTTCACGAAAATGGGCATAACTCACTCAATTCTTATCCGATTCACTCGATTCTTTTTCCTACTTGCTTGTATAATCATGGGGTTCGATTCCTAGACTTCTCCTTGGAGAAATCAGACCTGGAAATGCCCCGAAATAGTCCATAAACTTTCTGTTTGTTTTTATGTTCATCAAAAACTTGTTTAAACCTATGCAACTTGTGTCCAACACATCTCATACCTATGTCCTAATGCTTACAACTTATCCCATGGTTGGTTAAGCTTAAAAACAAGGTTGAGACATTTAAAATCAGAGGATTAAACCTCATAAACTTGGTGTTTTGTTTAGGGTTTTTAACCCACAAGTCATGTCAAACTTTGTCTTTGATACATGAGTGATTATGGAACAACTTGGGTTGTCCAAACATACAATCCTCACATGATTTGATGATTTCTCTTAGTTAGTGTGTATATTTCTTATTCTTTATTGTATGTTCATGACCCTCCTTGGTTGTTTTTTTTACATCAAGTGTAGTGGTGAACACATAGAGGTGCCTAAATGGAAGACTTGATCTTCCTACCTCCTACATGACTTCTATGACATTTAGAGGTACCAAAATGAAGATTTTAATCTTCTACCTCATGCTTGAACTATTGGACATATATTATATAACCTAAATATATTATTCGAATAATCGAATCTTTGATGATGAACTAGTGTTCATATGTCGGGGTACTAGATTACATCATCCTAGACTATGATAACTTGTCACGATTCTAATGGAACCTTGTTCCATGAAAACATCTAAACTCCTTCGAGTTTCCTAGTGTCAAGAACAAGCATCATATGTACTAAATGATTATTTTCCATGTTATTCTCATATCTTATTTTTATGTTGTTTTAAACACCGAATCTCGACTCTAAACATACTTGAACTTTAACCCTTATACATTCGGACTCTAAATCTCTACTCGTCAACAATTGGATAATCGGAAAACATATGCAAACTTTGTGAGTATACTCGTATTCCCCCTTTTTACTTTTATCACTTTTGGGGTGTAACATGTTTACCTATTGAAACTTACACATGAACTTTTGTCTAAACACATGAACATTCCTATAACATGCTTGTATATGTGATGGCTTGATACTTTAAATTTGGGTGATTCTTATGTGTAGAACTTATCATTAACTTCGTACGAGCCAAACCTTGACATATGTAGCGCTATAGGATTAACGACCCGCCTCTACTGAAACTTTGGTTATGTCATGAGCAAGTTGCGTTTTCTTGGTTTGATATGTTATACACATGCTATATTTAATGTTTATCTTGAATCGCATGCTTGCTATGAGGAATTGTTCACATTTTTTATCTTATGCTATGTATGTACCAAACTTGTATACTCGCCTTTGCTTTTGCATTGAATTATTTTAAACATGTTACAGGTTGATGAGGACGATGCTAAGAAAAGAGATAGCGTTGATGCCTAGATACACATATAGACGTTAGGGTTTAAAATGTTGTATCAAAATTTTGTTATGTTATCATGTTGTTTTGTTAAACTTGTCGTATTTGAATTTCTTGTAATGTTGACTATTTGAAGTTATGAAATGAAATGAAATTTGGATTTTCTAAATATTGTCACAAATAGCGTTATGATGTCTCTAGCAATCTTCACACTTCGTCTCATCCCGATGTTTCTGCCATTGGTTGGGGTGTGACATATATATTTTAGGTGTATATTTTAAGCCCGTTTTACACTTTTTAGCCAAGTTTTAAATTTATAAACACGATATTCACTAACACTAAACACACATATGGGCAAGTGCACCCATCGTGGACGTAGTATAGTGTTGGTAAGATACCGAGGTCGTCCAAGGACACAAGAGCTTTTAGTACCGGTTGATCCTCAACGTCTAATCAAATCAAAATGTTAGAAAAAGGTTTTTAAACTAGGAAAATAAAATGCTGAAAATAAAATAAAAATAAACGCAGATAGACAAGATGAATCACTTGGATCCGACTCGTGTGTCGTGTAACCTTTGATTATTTTCGCACTTTTGCACTTGTTTAAGAGATTATCTTAGTTATTGTAGTAGGCCCCTCTTTTGAAGGAGACGTTACCCTCAACCCAGTAGTTTGGGTCAGCAAGGATACAATCCTAAAGGGTCGGATTATTGAAAGATAATTAATTAAGTTATTAACGCATAATGTTGTATGCCCCTCTTTTGAAGGTGACGTTACCCTCGGCCATTGTTGCAAAAGTCGCTAGGCGCTCCCTAGTCGGTAGACTAGGGAGTTGAGAGTACTCGGTCTAGGCGGAGAGTACTCGGGGAGTACTCGGACATGTAAAATTATAAAGAAATTACTTTTTGGAGATTAAATATATGTCAAATAACATAAATTTACTAATATTTATAACAAAATACGTGAAAATAATATTCATTATTAGATATGATATGCATAGAAATTATGTTTTATTATTATCTAAGTCAAACTAGGCCCAAGTTGACCTACTAGATCCAATTCTGGCCGAGGTTGACCGTGTTTGACCGACTCCGAGTAATTAGGCGGAGTCGAAAAAAGTCGCCTCGGCAGCCTACCTTGTAGCGACTACTCGGGGAGTACTCGGCCTTGGAAACCTTGTTTTACAACCATGCCCTCGGCTAAGTAGTCTGAGTCAGCAGGGATACAGTCCTAAGTAGCCGGGTTAAAGTTTTAATAGTAGTTTAACTTATGAGGGGATCAAAGCCATCTAATACCGTTGGGTATTGAAGGAGGTCCTACTAAATTTGACCCAGGTCCTTTGCAGAATCTATACATTGAACAATGGCAAGACTCTTACCAAACCGTTCCCTTAACCCCCGACCAGGTAGCCAACATACCTCCATATAGACCGTGGAGATATGAATGGTGAAAATCTTTTATTTTATATAGACAGTAAAATAATGCCAAGACACCACGGACAAACGATAAGGAAGAATCGCCTTCAACATAAGAAACTAGTAATTAAAGTCATTAATACAAAACCAATTAAAAAGTGCAAAAGATTAAAAATAAAAAGTATTACACTAAACACTTGTCTTCACCAAGTGATGTAAGAGACTTAGGAAAACATGGCCTTTGATTGTCAAGAACTCTTACAATCAATCTTGGATCCAGAGACGACTCACACACTCTATGATGGACAAATGATGATGGTGGTGGATGATGGTGTTGTGATGGTGGTGGGTGGTGGGTGAAGTGTGAGAGAGGTGGTGTGCCAAGGATGAGTTGCAAGAGCTCCAAGCACTCCTATTTATAGGCTGAACAGAAGCTCGGGCACGGCCTCGTGCCCATCCTACTCTCTTTCTTCATTAAATGTTGTCTGCATTAGTTGACCACGCCCCCGTGTCCGCTGAGCATGGCCCTGTGTGCAGAAGCATATCTGTACTATTGAGATTTGCCTGGATTTCGCGAATCTTATAGTTTACCATGGCCCCGTGTCCGCTGAGCATGACCCCGTGGTGGGCAATAAAAGCTTCTACCACTTTGTCTTTTCTGCTGACACTCAGGCTTCTGTCTTCTTGTTTTGCTTGGGAAGATGTTGTCGGGAGGTCGGGCATGCCACGTTTGTTCTTTTTCTTGTATTTATGTTAGATTTAGCTGCCTTTTTGCTTCTTTTGTTCATTTGAGCTCATTTAATCCTGAAAATACAAAAGGAAGACAAAAGCACACTTTTGCCAACATTAGTACTAAAAAAGGGTTAGTTTTATGCCACAATTGATGTAATTTATATGTTGCATTTTGTGCACATCAAATACCCCCACACTTGAATCTTTGCTTGTCCTCAAGCAAAACTCCTTATAATGTGGCTTTTTTTCACTCCCAAATGGAATGGGTAGAAGAGAAGGGTTTTTTTTTTGGCTTGTCATAGAGTGTTGGGATTTCCAAGATTCTTTTATTTAAGTTTTATTTTTATTTATTTACAATCCTATTTGTCATGATTTATTAAAAACGTTTCATAAGATAAATTACTTATTAGGGCATAACATGCCTTTTTAAAATTCCATTTATATACAAGTTCACATACCTCACGGGGGATCACTCAACACTCGGCCGAAGGTGTATTTTTTTTTTTAGTGAATCACTCGAGAGCGGCATGGAACTTACTCCTACCATAAGCTTGCCAAGCAATCAATCCTCCTCCTTTTTAACTATATACCTTTGTAAATATCAAGAGGACTTTTTGGGTGAAGGGTTAGGCTTGGGCTAAAGGTGGGTGGTTGGGTTAGTGGTTAGTGAAAGGGCGAAAAGCGTAAAAAAGCGTCCGTTTTTGAAAGACTTTTTATTTTTCACAATTTTATTTTATTTTGATGAACCATTTCTTTCAAACAAAGTAATTTTTTGATGAACTTGTTTGTTTATTTGGTTTCATCATCAAATATATATATATATATATATATATTTTAAGTCATAAGAAAAACCGAGCTTTGTTACTAAAAGAAAGGGTTAAAATAAAAAGGTTTAGGTGGGTAAAAAGGGTGATTGTTTTGGGTTAAGAAATGAAAAGGTTTAGGCTCAAAGGAGTTAACTAGGGGGATTTTGGGTAGGTGGTAAAAAAAATGAAAAATAATGGTGTAGAAAGAAAAAAGGGTTAGTCCTAATGCCTCCATCATTACTTACTCGGGTTTAAGTTGGTAAGGACCGGGAATGCATTGTTGTGGCAAGTTCTAGAGTCGTACGAACCAAGCGGCTATTCACACAAGAAACGAAAAATGAGCGTTTAGTGTAAAGATATGTATTTGTATGCTCAATAAAGGCTCAAAACTCACTTTTGTGGGAATGGGTTTTTATGTGATCAAGTATATATAATCAAATTTTAACTAAGCTTGTCATGTCCTTTCATAATTTTCTTATGTTGGTTCTTTTTTATCACGACGCTATCGGTTGTAAACTTGTAAAAATATAAACTTTTTTAGAACTTGAAATTCCCAACTTAAACATAGACAAGTAAAAAAAATGAAAATTTTTTTTTTTTTGAAAAAATTTGGGGTGATTAGCGGTTCCAATAGAGTTTTGTGTAAGGCTTGTTAATTAGGACTTGCAAGATTCAAAGTTTTAGTATCCCCCCCCCCACACACACACTTAAATTACACATTGTCCTTAATGTGTCCCAAAAATAAGTTTTTAGGTTGATTGAATGTGTAAAAGGGTGTTAAAAGCAAAATTTTATGTTACTGGCATTCTGGACACGGCCCCGTGGTGACCGGGCACGGCCCCGTGTTCAGGTGCCAGTGACAAAATTTAGTAAAGAGAAACAGAAGCCTGGACACGGGGGCGTGTTCAGTGAACACGGCCCGTGTCCAGTTACCTGAACTGGGCGTTTTTTGTGGATTGTGCAGCACGGGGCCGTGTTGGGCGGACAGGGCCCGTGCTGAACTTGCTGTAATGAAGAATTTTTTGTCGGATGGCCCTGTTTTCGTGCATGGGGTGATGTTTCTCGTTTCCCTTGTTATCCTTTACCATCTCGAGTGTGTTTTATTCATTACAACACCATCCAAACATTAAAACCATCATTTCATTGAAGTCATAGAGAGAAATACATAATCCTAGGAAGTTAATAATTTTGATAGGCGAGCACAAGAAGCTTAAACCAAGGAGTTCTAGCCTAAAAGTTATTCTAATTAGCAAAATTTCCGAAGAGATAATTCTCTCGGTTAGATGTGGCTTCAAAGAACTCCTTTCTCCGGGCATGGGTTCCTCGTACGTCGGCGAGCCACTCCTCTATCTCCCTTGGGAGGAAGAAGGCGGGCTCGTTGGCGTCGGTTTGATGAGGTACAACTTCCACCAGGACTTCTTGTAGATCTTCAAGGGGAGGCTCCGCTGGAATGTCATCCCATCCGGTAGGGTTGTTGACTCCAAGTGCTAGGTTCCAATCCTCTTGAGGGAGGATTGGTTCCATGGGAGGTGTTACAAGAATATTTAACCTCTGGTGCAAGAGGTTAATGTTTTGAAAACTATTTTCCAGCCCCACCGTAAGATAATTTATACGGTCTATTAGGACCTCCTCCACCGAAGTCATTTAATCGAGAGCTTCCCGTAGTGCCATGACGTAGTGTACAAGGGTAGCTTCAATGGAAGGCCTTCTCCCTCTTCGACTGTTTCTTGAATGTACAGAAGATGTTCCACTGTTTTGACTTGACATTCTACGAAAACAAACCAGAAATAGCTTATTTTAATGAAACAGTACTTTGGACATGGCCCCGTGCTCAACGAGCACGGCCCCGTGTTCACCTTTCTGCAGAATTTTGGATCAAGGAATCTCGAAGTTTTAAGTTATTTTTCCAATTTGTGAAGCCTTTTAAGTAATAATAACTTAAAATAATGTTATGCAACTTATTTTTAACAAGATTCCTTGAACAAAACTTCAACAATCCTTACAATAAAGCTTGAAATCTCAAGCTTTAATGGAGGTTTTGGAGAAAGATGAAGAAGAAGGAAATGGATAAAAGAGGAAAGGACAAGATGGTTGTTGGAACCTTCTTTTAGAACATACCTAGGATGGTAGGAGAGAAGATCCCTTCAAATCTCTGTCCCTGGATGCTCCAAATGTGTAGGATTCTTGGCTGCATTTATAGAAAACGACAGCATGCTGGACACGGCCCCGTGTCTGCTGGACACGGCCCCGTGTGCAGGCAAGATCCTGACACATTTTGTCCGTATTCTGACGTAAAGTCAGAAGGGAATCTTTTGGTGGGCACGGGGGCATGTTGGCTGGGCACGGCCCCGTGTCGAAAGGCTGATTATGAAGATTGTCTATTTTCAAGGAACTTATCCGGATCGGGCGGTTCCTTACTGGATGGGACAACCCCAAAGTGCCTAAGGTACCTTAATTGCTCTAGATTAAGACGAGAATGCAAGAGGTTGTCGGTGAGGGTGATTCCTATGCTAAATGTAGGTGGACAAGTCCAACCCTTTTCCGGGCTCTCGTTAAAGAAGGTGTATGCCGAATCGCTCAGATCTATGTATGCACCGAACGAAGTCGATGGAGAGTCCTTCATGGCACAATCGGCACAAGGACGACTATCGTCCAAGTCTTCGCTAGAGTCAAAGGTAACGTTGGGAACACCGAAGTTGTTTTTATTTGAATGCGACCCCAACAATTCTTCTTGGTCATCGTCTTGAGATGAATTAAGGAAATCCATCTTAAGTTCTTTTAACCAATTAAGAACCAGATTTTCTAGTTGAAATAGTTCATCAAGAAGCATTTCTCCTAAAATGTCCAGTTGGGCGAATTCGAGGGAGAGATAAGGATTATTTTTACTTTCGCCCCTCTTAAGGCTACAGGAAAACGATGGGTCTATATAGTGGGGCTTATAGTTTAGAAAATAGCATTCTAATTCTGTATGACCGCCTCCACATAATTGACACCATGTACCATAAGAGTTCCGAAAGTAAAAATATCATTATCACTCATTTTTGTGTCAGAAATTACCAACTGTCGGGATCTTACGGTTCTGTTTTCAGTAACTGAATCTTAGGCACGGGGGCGTGTTTAGTGGGCACGGCCCCGTGTTCAGCTTACTGTCTGACTTAAAACAGGATTGCTAGTTCCAATGATTGGGCACGGGGCGTGTTCAGCGGGCACGACCCGTGTTGAGTTCTGCAGAAGCTGAAAAACTAAGAAAATCCTAAAAAATAAAAATAAAATAAAAAATTGATTAGCCCGCTGATTCCTAACTTTCTTAAAATCCTTGTGTCCCCGGCAGCGGCGCCAAAAACTTGATGCGTGTCAGTGTGCATATATTTTAGGTGTATATTTTAAGCCCTTTTTACACTTTTTAGCCAAGTTTTAAATTTATAAACACGATATTCACTAACACTAAACACACATATGGGCAAGTACACCCATCGTGGACGTAGTATAGTGTTGGTAAGATACCGAGGTCGTCCAAGGACACAAGAGCATTTAGTACCGGTTGATCCTCAACGTCTAATCAAATCAAAATGTTAGAAAAAGGTTTTTAAACTAGGAAAATAAAACTAAATAAAATGCTGAAAATAAAATAAAAATAAAAACAGATAGACAAGATGAATCACTTGGATCCGACTCGTGTGTAGTGTAACCTTTGATTATTTTCGCACTTTTGCACTTGTTTAAGAGATTATCTTAGTTATTTTAGTAGGCCCCTCTTTTGAAGGCGACGTTACCCTCAACCCAGTAGTTTGAGTCAGCAAGGATACAATCCTAAAGGGTCGGATTATTGAAAGATAATCAATTAAGTTATTAATGCATAATGTGGTATGCCCCTCTTTTGAAGGTGACGTTACCCTCGGCTAAGTAGTCTGAGTCAGCAGGGATACAGTCCTAAGTAGCCGGGTTAAAGTTTTAATAGTAGTTTAACTTTTGAGGGGATCAAAGAGTTTGGACCCCCGCCATCCAATACCGTTGGGTATTGAAGGAGGTCCTACTAAATTTGACCCAGGTCCTTTGCAGGATCTATACACTGAACAATGGCAAGACTCTAACCAAACTGTTCCATTAACCCCCGACCAGGTAGCCAACATACCTCCATATAGACCGTGGAGATATGAATGGTGAAAATCTTTTATTTTATATAGACAGTAAAATAATGCCAAGACACCACGGACAAACAATATGGAAGAATCACCTTCAACATAAGAAACTAGTAATTAAAGTCATTAATACAAAACCAATTAAAAAGTGCAAAAGATTAAAAATAAAAAGTATTACACTAAACACTTGTCTTCACCAAGTGATGTAAGAGACTTAGGCAAACATGGCCTTTGATTGTCAAGAACTCTTACAATCAATCTTGGATCCCGAGACGACTCACACACTCTATGATGGACAATGGATGATGGTGGTGGATGATGGTGTTGTGATGGTGGTGGGTGGTGGGTGAAGTGTGAGAGAGGTGGTGTGCCAAGGTTTGAGTTGCAAGAGCTCCAAGCACTCCTATTTATAGGCTGAACAGAAGCTCGGGCACGGCCCCGTGCCCATCCTACTCTCTTTCCTCATTAAATGCATTTTCATTAAATGTTGTTTGCATTAGTTGACCACGCCCCCGTGTCCGCTGAGCACGACCCCGTGTGCAGAAGCATATCTGTACTATTGAGATTTGCCTGGATTTCGCGAATCTTATAGTTGACCACGGCCCCATGTCCGCTGAGCACGGCCCCGTGGTGGGCAATAGAAGCTTCTACCACTTTGTCTTTTCTGCTGACACTTGGGTACGCCCCCGTGCTTACTGAGCACGGGGCGTGTTCAGGCTTCTGTCTTCTTGTTTTGCTTGGGAAGATACTGTCGGGAGGTCGGGCATGCCACGTTTGTTCCTTTTCTTGTATTTATGTTAGATTTAGCTGCCTTTTTGCTTCTTTTGTTCATTTGAGCTCATTTAATCCTGAAAATACCAAAGGAAGACAAAAGCACACTTTTTCCAACATTAGTACTAAAAAAAGGTTAGTTTTATGCCACAATTGATGTAATTTATATGTTGCATTTTGTGCACATCAATGTCAACTATCCACCATTGCGGACTGAAAATTTAAAACAAAAAGTTGGAAAAGTAGAAATTTCGAATCAATTCTATTCTAAAAAGAAAGAATTTGATGTCGAAAAAGCATTTAATGCCAACGTGAAACATATCTTTGGTAAGATGGTCAATGGTAGGGCCAAAGGGGTAAAAGAATTTTATGAAGCAAAAAGGAATGTTCAAAGACCAAGTGAATGTGAACAGGTTACACCCAAAGCTGGTCAGGCTTGGGTGTCTGTATTCTTTGCTTAAAAATCCTGACTTGCCGGAACTCCCAGGTTGGTAATTGGGGAGTAGGAATCGGCATCTTTCTTAGAATTGAAAAATGTTTATGTGAAAAATCTACAAGTGATTGTTTTTACAAATGGTTAATCAAGGTCATTAAGTTGAACTTGATTTAACTTTCATACAAGTGGTTGAAAGAATGAAGTGATGAATTAAACCCCATGATATGTGAAATCAACAAAGCTAATTTTTCGGAAAAACCATTTTGATTAAAACAAACTTAAGTGTTTTGAAATCATAATGGGAAAATAGTTTGTTGTTAGGGGAGTTCTGATAGTTTTTGCCAAGTGGATGGCAAATTGAAGCAATTCACATCAGTTTGTCATTTTATTTGTATAGTTTATTGCATTTATTTTCAAATTTTCCTGGAAAATCAAAAATTGAAACATATTTTTGATTTTAGGGGGAGTAAAAAATTTAGAAATTTTGAAAATTTGAAAAATCCAAAAAACATGATAAAATCAAAAATCCAAAAACATTGAAAAACCAAAAATGAGTTTTATTGTGAAAAAGATGAAATGATAGTACATCAGTGGACTATCACAACATGCTAAAGAAATGGAAAGTCAAATGTTTTTAAACAAGTCTCACTGATGATGTGCCAGTAGACTTCGCACGACTAGTAGATTGAATTTGAGATATAAACCTAAATATCAATACTTGCTTATCTCGTGGGGAACATCTCTCAGATATATGGGTAACCCCCGAAATCTTGTTTGAGAGATTGCCTGATTCTGAGATACTAGGTCTTTATGTTGTTTGATATCTGGGGTATTATACCTAGTCTTCTGATATTGCGGAAGCAATAGCCTAGACTTCGTATAGTACTTTAAGCGCTTTAAAAGCTTACCCTCTGCATAAAAATTGAAAAATATCGAAAGATATGAATCAACTGTAGTTGAAGAAAAGATTCTCTAAAGGGAACACACCAAAAGTCGAGCCTTCATCTCTTTGACTGAACGGAAGTTCATACCTGAGCTCTCAAGGTCTCGCACTAACCCAGAATACAGATATCAAATTGGTATACTCACCTGTAAGACTGAATCTAGGGAATTTTGATACGGGAGTATATTCTGAGGTGGGACACGCGAATAAGTTTAAGTCCTTAAAACACAAATTCGTATCTCGAATCAATTGAAACTTGTGAAGAAGTTTAAGTGGACAACAATACTGACAATCAGAAGCGAATTTGTTTAAGACTTAATGTTAAATCAAGATCAACGGTGTTAGTGATTTATATCAAAAACTGATATGATCCTCTTACACAAACTCACAAAAATATTGTCTGTAAATATTTCTTTATCGCATTTCAACACTCTGAAAATCTTAAAAAATCCAAAAAGAATATGTTTTAGCATAAAATTTTGAAAAATCAAAAAGATTTTATTTCATCTTATTTTCGACAACTTATGTTGAAAAGCTGATTTTCAAAATTCCAAGTGCTAAACATGATAGACAACAGGGTTGGGAGAGTTTGTTTGAAATAAGAAATGATTAAATAGTTCATTAATTTGAAACCAAATTTGAAGTGTTACGAATACAAGTGGTTAAGCAGAGATTAAAATTGTTATAAATAAAAATCTTATGTTTTGGGTAGAGTTTGTGTAGGTAAAAAGCTTTGAAAGAGCTAGGTTTCGACTCCTGAGGACTTTCCGCATAAGAATATGCAGATTAGAGCCAGGTTTCTGATCCTGTTGCTACGGAGAGCCAGGAGACGTTTCTGAACCTGTGAAAGATGTAGATTGAGAATTCTAGACTGTGATCCCAGCTTATCGTAAGGGGGAGTCTGAAGACAAAAGAGCCAGACTCAGATTCTGGAACATTGTTCGAGATAGAGAAAGAGAGAAGATTGAAGGATGCTTACAGAGATAAATACTTTGGAAAGAGCGTAAAGACTGATCAAGACTGAAGACTCAATACACTGAAGACTCGTCAACATCCAAGGGGGAGTTTGTTAGTGTATATGTCTGTTGACTTCATCTTGTATCGAGTCATGTAACTAGATAGATAGACCAAGATGCGTTGTACGAAAGAAACGGGAAACAGGTCTGAACCAGCCACCTCGTACGAGGTGACCAGTTCGTGCGACCTGGGCCAGCTCATATGGAATGGTTTCGTGCGACCTGGAGTTTCCTATAAATATGAGGTCTTGGGTCTTCATTTGCAACTTTCTGATTCCGGTAGTGAAGCTCTGCCGAAGTGTCGCCAGCTCGTGTAACGTTGTGAAATCAATACAAACGACATTTAATCTACTTCTAAGTGTATATCAAGTTGCAATGAAGATCAAATCAATGAATTCCGCCTCTGATTTGGTCTAGAACTCTTCTGATCGACTCATTTGATCGAATCCCCGTTCCTTCATTTTTAATACCTCAACTAGTACCTTCTTGGTGAGGTGGGCAAACATAAGAAATGCAAGCTTGCTTAGTGCATCGGCTCTCTTGTTTTGAGATCTTGGAACTTATTTGATGGCACATGTTTGAAATGCGTTCATCAATTCCTTTGATTTCTCTCGGTACTTATTCATGTTGGGTTCTTTTGCTATGTAACTCTTATTGTCTTGGCTTGAGAGAGTTTGTGAGGACTTGAAGCTTTTGGACCCCCATTTCTTTGGCTAGCTTTAGCCCAGTGATCAATGCTTCGTACTTGGCTTCATTATTTGTAGTCTGAAATTCAAGCCAAAGAGCATATGTGAATTCTAACCCTTCAGGGCCGATTAAGACTAGACCAGCCCCTGACACTTCGATACTAGAAGCCTCAGCGGTAAAAAGCTTCCAGGTATCAGGGTTGAAGGGTTCAGCTGTAGTTGTATTAACTTCTATTATGGTTTCTCTAGGGACTTACATGATGAAGTCAGCCAAGATTTGAGCTTTGATGGCTTTTCTTGGAACATAAGTGATTTTATGTTCACCTAGTTCCATAACCAATTTGGCTAATCGTCCAGAATTTTCTTGTGTTTCAAGCACACTCTTAATAGGTTAGTTAGTGATCACTTGTGTCGAGTGTGCCTGAAAGTACCTTCGAAGCTTCTAGCCGTTTGGACTAGGGCTAGAGTAAGTTTTTCCAAAGGAGGATACTTGATTTCTACTAATTTTGAAGTTTTGAAAAAGTAAACGGGTATCTGAACTTTGTTTCGTTCAATGATCAGAGCCGTACTTATGGCCTTTTTAGCAACCGAAAGGTAGACAGAGATCGTTCCTCTTTATTCCGGAGCCGCAATAGCTGGGAGTGAAGCCAAGTGTTGCTTCATTTGGTTGAAAGGCTTCCTTTTAAGGTAAAATGCTTCAAAGTTGTAAACTTTCCATCGAAAGTCTTTCTTGTTAGCACATCCCTTGAGGGTTGGCTTTTTTGCTTTGTTTCCCCATGATGTGCCCCAGAAACTTGCCTTCTTCAAAACCAAACGAGCACTTGACCGTATTAAGCTTCATGTTGATCTTTCTCGAGTTTTGGAAAGTTTCTTATATGTCATCGAGCATTTGGTATTCTGTTTTGCTCTTGATCACCAAATCTTCAACATAAGCTTCTATGTTCTTGCCAATTTGTTCGATAAACGCTTTGTCAACCAGGCATTGATAAGTGGCACCTGCATTTCTTAAACCAAAAGGCATTTTTTGATAGCAAAACATACCTTTATCAGTGTTTAATGCGGTTTTTTCTTCGTCTTCTTCTTTCATTAGGATCTGATGGTAACCCTTTTAGGCGTCAAGAAAACACTTGAACGGGAAGCCTGTGAGCGAGTTATCCTTGAGGTCTATCTGGGGCAGCGGGTAGCAACCCTTTGGGCATGCTTTGAAAATCGATACACATTCTCCAAGACTTGTCGGGTTTTCGAACGATTACCGGATTGGCCACCCATGATTGATACTTGACCTCTCGAAGGATTCCGGCTAGAACAAGCTTTTCCATCTCTTGGCACTCTGCAAGGCTTCTTTCAAGGGCCTGACTCCGTTTCTTTTATATAATGGGCTTAACATACAGTAGGATCCATAACTCATGTTCAACAATGCTACGAGGGATGGCGGTCATATCTTCCGGGCACCAAGCAAGGACATAGTGCAAGGGCAGCTTTTCAAGGTATGAGAGGGTTTCATTGGAAAGGTTAGTGTTTACCCTTATCCCATGTTGAGGATATTTTGGGTTTATGTCCAACCCTTGTTCATCGTCTTCGTCCTTTCTTGAGCATTCCCCTTCATCCACAAAAGCTTCTTGGGTAGGTTGAATGGTTGCTATCCCTTTTAGTGGGAAACTTCACAGTGTCTTGACCAACTGAAACTGCCATTCCGAACACACTTTGCCATGGCCTTCCTATGATGATATCATAGTTGGAAGAGATGTTGATCACCGCAAAAGTGAGTTGTTCGGTTTGTCCATTTGTTCCTTCTCTGAACAAACATCAAGGGTTGTTTGGCCTAAAGGCTTGATAGGTATGTCAGCGATACCCTTGATGGAGGGTTCAGACTGTTGAAGCTTCGAACGTTCATCGTCGCTGAGAGGGTTAAAGCATTTCTCAAACATGATTTCGGTGGCTACACCGATGTCAATGTAAGCCTTTTGTGTCTTGATGGTTCCTATGTTGGATTCCATCACCAAAGGATTTGAAAGCAACTATTCTTCTGGTGGTGGGAAGCGAACATATTGGCGTTCCCAAGCCTTGAAATGATGGCGTTTGCGGGAAGCTTTGTTTTCAAGGTTGACCATGTTCACTTCCTACTACCCTTTTTTTTCTTCAACCATCTTGTCCTTGACCCCTTTAACCAAGTGAGCTAGTTCGGACTTGACGGCTTCTTCGATTCTCTTTTTGAGTTGGAAGCACTCATTGTTATGGTGACCTTTCTCTTCGTGAAACTCACAACACTAGCTTAATTTTTCCAATCTTTTGTTTTTTTGGCAAAGGTTGAGGAGGGCAAAAGCTGTGTTTTACCTCTTCGGTTGCCAAGATCTCTTGTGGAGTCTTGGTTAAGACTATAAAGTTTATGGTTTTTTCTCGGCTTGGAGGGTTCCGGCCTTCAGGCCTTCTGGAATCCAAACCTTTGAACCGTTTCGCCAGTTAAGAGTTCTCTCTCCCTTTTTTTGTTCTTTGATATCTACAACTTATTCTCCTCGAATGTGGGCTTCAGCCCTTTCGAGTGCTTCTTCAAGGGTTTTGGGCAAGCATTTATTAAAGTCTCTTTGTGAGATATTTGGAATTTATAGCATTTATGAACCCTGCAACCCTAATCTTTTCATCGGCGTAAGTTAAACCTTCCTTCTTGTACCTTTCGATGAAGTCTCTGAGACTTTCATCATCACGTTGTTATGGGAAACCTTTGTAAGATCGTTAAAGGTCTGAACGCTTCGTTCAGGAAGGTCATTGAACCATATGCGTGAAGACCCTTCAAGGGTTCACATGAACATGAGACAACATCCGAGGTTGGGCCATTTTTCAATTCTTGCAGCCCCGGTGAAGATTTAGAGATGGTCTTCAGTACCGTGATGGCATCTTTATCTGGGTTTGAAACTCGTAATCAACGATTTGTTGGGAGAAGTAAGACAAGTTGTTAGACTTGTAGGGTTTTGAGAGGTCTTCTACTACCCTTGAAGCTGGGTTACCGCTTGAGGTACCCTGGTGAGTGGTTGGCACTTGGTTGATGAAGTGCTGCAAAGGAAATTGTGGGTTCAATGTTTTTAGATGCTCCAATTTCATTGTCTTTCAAATCATATTTTGTAAAAAATTGTCACATGTAGAGGCCTGATTAAAATATTTCTTGTTGGGTTTTGAGTTTTTTCCAAAACTTGACATAGATTTGGTATGAAACAGGTTGTGATTATTAGAAAAATAGGGTTAAGTTATTCTATAAAAACTCCTAATTGTAAGAAGTGTAAGAAGGATTTATAGAGTGACAAGTGTCCAATAAGCTAAAACCTAAACCCACTACACCACTACCCAAAACCTAAACACCCACCCCCCCCCCCCCCCCGCCCACCCCCACCCAACAAAAACCTTAAAAAACCTAACCTCCCACCCCCCCCCCAAAAACCTAAAAAAACCTAAAAAAATCCTAAACGCCCACTACCACCCAAAAACCTAAACCCCGCACCCCCCCCCCCTCACCCACCAAAGGCATTCCCATGGATGTGCTCATGACCGCACCTCGAGCCAAAGGCAGGGTGGCCATGGCTTGTTCCCACGAAGTAGCAATGGGAGGGGGAACACTTGAAGCTGGTGACTACCATAATTGATCAAGAGTGGTTTCATGCCCAATAGGTGCACCGGTTGTAACGGGTTGGGAGGAAAATAAGGGAAAAGCGGTTGGACTTGGCCTCCTAAAAGCTCAAGGGCTTGAGTGGTTGGTTTGTCACACTAGAACCAGCTTCAAGGTAAGATGTGGCTGAACGTGAGCTGCTAAAAGGAAGAGATGGAGGGCCAGGTGACAATGAGGGTTCAGACTCCTCATAATTTAGTCTTATTCTCACCCCCTTTTCCCTTTCTAGGCTCACATGCTAGTTGAGAAGAAATCTCAGTTGTAAGAAATTTCTAGCTACTCCCTCGGGTGTTAGATCTATGTGTTCCGATGTACGCATTGCACCGATTTGAGGAGATGCAACCCCTGATCGAGATGGGGTTTATGTTTGAAAAGAAATGAACTCCGGGAACATAGTTCTCGGTGGAGTACTTCCGGGAGTAGAAAGAGGTGTAGATTTGATCGGTGAGATCCGACCAGAATTTGGTGTTAAATCGGTGTTGTTAGGCTCCTGGTTTACCTCGCCAGGAGATTCGCTTTCAGACATGATGTAAATAGAAAATGGAGCTACACAACTGGTCTTTAAGATAAAGTAAGCGGCGTAGCCCCACGGTGGGCGCCAACTTGTTTCTACAACAAATACAAGACCAAGGCCTGTAACGATATCTCCGAAGTAAAAGGGTTCAAGGTTTCGATTAGCCTAACGCAGGTCGTGGGGTCCCCCCAAGCTTGTAGCACGTGGAGGTGGATCACTTTGTTATTGTTCACTTTGAATTCTGGATTGAAGAATGTTCAACCCAGAATGTCTATGTTAAGTGAGATAATATTGTAGTGAGCCGAGAATAGAACAAGCATGGAGCAAGTTCTAGATAGGAGAAGTAAGATCAGAGATCAAGGGTGATCTGAGTTGATCTAGAATACTCTCCTGAATGGCAAGAGGCTGTGATTTTTAGGGAAGGGATCTTCTATAAGAGGAAGCCTTTGACCAGTGATCCTTAGCTACAGTGAGGGACTTGCCCATTTTGGAAGGTTGAAGGGTTTGGACCTGCGGCTAAAAGAGTGTGCTCTCCCACATGCTCTGGTTGCGGCTGGACAGGAGGGTTCACACGCAAAGGGTGATGTGTCAAGGCTCTGACTCGTCCTTTTTACTGTTCATGACAGCTGACCATTTTCAAACCTTTTATCCTTTTAAGCTGTTGTGTACTCTAATCAGTTTATTAAGGTTTGAGCTACCCATGTCATCACATATGTATGTATAATAAAGGGGTATAACCTACTACATACTCAAGTTATATACCCCCTATAACCCCCTTTCTTACACAATTGCCACATGTCGTATAACCCAAAGGGGCGGATTTACATGGAGGTCAGGTGTAGCCCGAGATACCTCTCAACTTCTTTGGTGAAGTGTAATTGTTTTTACTTTTTTTTCGGTTTTATGTATTCAAATACCCTTAAACAGGTATTAGGATACCACTGAATGCAATATCAAAGAAAGGTGAAGAAGAAAATGAAATATTTTAAAGAGGAAAGAGTTAAAATACCTTCATGAAGCTTTTTAGTCGGGTACTTGCAAAAAGGTTTGAGAAAGATGAACTCTTCTCTTTTCAAAACCAAACAATAATTGTTTATTATTTAGAGTTTTTTCCTTTCTTGAAATTTGGCAAGGTTGGAGAACTCGCTAGTCGCTAGTCGGCCGGTGAGGTGGGGAATAGCGACTACCCGGGATTACTCGGAATTAATCGGATCGGAAATTTATATGTAAATTTTATTATTTTTATAAATATGTATATATATACTCACACATCCATATCAATATAATACTTAAAAAGGTAAAAGTAGTTCAAAATATAAACTAAACTTACATATAAGTCATAAAATAACAAGTCTCAGTACTTAAAATTCAAACATTAACAAATAGCTCAAATGTAATTGTCATCCCCGTAGTTGTTCAATGATTTTGACACCATCTGACTCGTATTCAATCTCCTCGTCTACTTCATCCTCTTTCTCCGACTCAAATTCTTCATCGTATTAGGGTAAGGGATAAGGAAATGGGCTAAAGTTGTAATCTTGGGCTTGTTTTGTAAGGATTTCAAATGGGCTGACTAGGGTGACTAGGGCCGACTAGGGCGGCTTGGACCGGCTTTGACCGACTAGCGATTTTTTGACTGATTAGTGAAAAATTACTCAGTAGGAGGCCGACTAGCGACTAGTCGGCTATTAATCGCCGAGTAATCGCGATTTTTGCAACACTGAAATTTGGAAACCAACCTACAACACCAACGTAGGCCCACTAGTATTCATTCTGGTCTATTTTATTTATTACTTGCAATTGCAATTGCAATTACAATAAGTTTGATTATTATTTTTTTGTTACTTGTATAGTATTTAATTAATTCATTATCTATTTATTTATTAATAATTTATTTTATTTTATTTGAACCTTACTACTCATAATAATCTTTTATCATAAATTATATGTTATTTTCTAACATGTAATGTAACAATGATTTATTGTCAACATTATTTAGTAATTATAAGAAACCTCAAGCACTTTAACAAACATATTAAAGTTCGTGATGAATTATTAGTACATATCAGCAGATACAAAAACTTTTGTTAGGACCCAACTCGAATCGAGTCGGATTTTTTTTGTGTTCGCTTGTATGAAATTAAAACATCTACAAACAGTGACTCCATACAAATATAATTCTGAACGGCCACATTATGTACGGTAAAAAAAAATTCTTCATTTTATGAATGTACGGTAAAAAAAATTAGGATATCCCTGAATTTTTCTTCTAGATCCGCCACTGCGGCAACATCTATGGGGGTTATGTGCTTGACCACTACACATGGCCTAACAAGTGGTATCATTGCGGGCTATGAATCAGTCAAGTTTAACCATTCAATGATTCTAGTTTTGCGCGCTCACAACATGTTTTGAAATCAGTTGGGGATGTAAAATACAATGTTATTATGTTGTGTTTATGGAGAAGTAAATTGGTTTTAAAAAATAATGGATTCCCCGATTATCATTTTTGCCCAAAATTCATCGTGATGCAACTTTGGGCATCATTCAGTTTAGTTCCACTTAAAGGTTACCATCTAGTGTACGTTCTATTATTCACGAATAAAACTTGATGTTGACTCTAGGCATGGTCGGCCCTGGGGGTGGGCAGGGAGGACCACCGGCCAGGGCCCAATATTTCGAAGGGCATGTTATTCTAAAAAAAATCCGATATGCATATGTAAAAGAATAAATGAACAGGATATACCCATACAAAAACCAACATAGGTCCACTTACAAAACTATTTTTATGGTTTATATTAGTTATTAGACATTTAGACCATTGACATTAAGTTTAAATCTTCAGTGAGCCCAATACTCAATTTCGTGAAGGTCGGACATGTTTTTTCAAGCTCGAACAGGGTACACGAATTTTTAGGATCGGCCTAGACTCTAGGAACCCTTTCAAAGAGAATAGGTATGCCCTAAATATCTAGTCTCATTTACCTTCTCATTCTCATAGAAAGGATTTGTAATCTTCTATAATACGCATTTCCTATGTAACAAATGTAATCCTCATATATCAAAAACCCAACGTTTTGAACAGTAATCAATAGTGAAACAAGCCATGGGTCATCCTCATTGGTTTACAAGGGCGGTGCCTTCACCCCTTCAGTCCATATATAACGCGGTGAGAAAGAGGTATCGACTGATGATGGTGGAGCGGTTAACGGAGGAGCACCGCCGCCCCTTCCGTCCATCTTGTCTGATCCACGCCTATACCGTCTTCGATCTCCTAAGCGTCTGTTCAGTGAATACCCGTCGTTGCCGGCGGCCATTTGAGTCCGATTCTGGTAGCAACGGCTATCCCGATGGAGGCCTATTGTTGTCGGCGGCCATTTGAGTCTGTTTCTGGCGGCGACGGTCTTCAGATTTCTCCATGGTAATCTCTTTTTATCTCCATTCTTGAGTTTTATGTTAGATATTTTAGTGTAATCGGGATTGACTTGGTGATCAAAGCGAATAATAATACACATCAAGCAAGTTAGGAGGTGCGGGAGTGCACGCTTGTTTGAGTTATTATTATTCGAGGTGTACGGGCGGAGCCCGTACTCTAGGGGGGTTCCAAGGGGGCAGCGCCCCTGGGAGCAGGGTCCTCATTAATAGAGGCAACTGCCATGAGGCAGTTACAACCCCAAAAACTCAATTTCGTAGACAGTTTTTGGTCACAATTTCCTGGTTCATCAATTTCACTCAAAAACACATACTCAGGTTCAATTCTCGAAATCAGAGTTGTATCCGATTAAATTATTCGGGTGAACCACCGAAATAATTTGATCTGAGAGTGATTACACGCCTCTCTGATCGTCCGGAAAACCGAAATTCCCCAACATTTTATACTATTAGAGCTTTTGGTATAATGCATGACTTCTCTAATTTGAGAACTCTTTGGATCTGTAAAGCCTAAAGAATTTCTGGTGTAAAACCCTAAGTCTACTATGAATTTCTAGGGGTGGAGTTTAATTGTTGATATCCAGTAATCTTGATTATTGGGTTCTGAAATATGAAATCCGGTGATCATGAAGTTGTAAAGGTGGAATCTTTGCATGTTAGGAACTTAAATATCAAGATTTAGAATTGGAACTTTGATCGTCTTGCTGTTATGAAACCCTAATAGGTCGTTGTTCTTGAATGGGGTCTTTGATTTGTGTTGTTGTAGTCTTTGTATCTGAATGGGGAATTTGATTGTACCATTGTATTGAAACCGTAAGTTAGTCTTTGTTTTTGCAACCTCCGTTGCAGCCATTATCAACCAGTTGAATTTCACCCGACCTGTTGGAATTAAGGGTATATGGAACTGAAAGCTATATTTGGTTGTTGCGTACCGAGTTTGTTTGCTGGCTATGATGACTTTGGTAAAAAAAAGTTTAGGTTTGATGTTGCATAGCAAGGATGGCGAGTGCAGTGTTTGCTACTAGCAATCTGTTATGCAGCTATGACAACCTCAATACCTATTCTGAGCCTTCTACTACAAGTTATTAAAAAACCAAAACGAGTTCCAGTTCCATAAACGACCTCATTAAAATGAGTGAATCATTTCTGTTTGAATGGATCAGTAAAAATGGAAAGAAGGGTTTCACGTAACTTCAATGACTGCAACTAGCAGTCGTTGGGGTGTTGTGACGTCAACAAACGCAGGATTTTTTTACCAGGTATTGTTATGTGCTTTTATCGAGCATATAGAAGTTATAGCAGAATGTTAAATTCACAAATTTGAATGCATATTGTTAATATTTTGGTACGTTTACAACCAGACCGGCTCGGTTTGTAAAGTAGCCGAGGCCAGCTCCGGGGAAGTTCCGCCGACTGCGTTGGCGCGTCAACCCTATCAATCGAAAGCCTAGATCACCGTGAAGCTCATGGTGACGATCGTTTATCTGATTACAAGGCGGTGGTGGCTCAATTGAGACCTCAGACAGTCGGCGGCTACGGTTCATGACTCTAAGGTGATGACGGAGACGATGTAGGTTAAGTTTCAGGCGATCAATGGTGTCAAACGTTGGTCGTTCAGAACAAATGGACGGTCGGCGACGGTCAAAACAAGGGAACACATTTTGGTCACCTATGGTTTAGGGTTTTCACCGTACCGACGATTAGGAAGGCGACATGTTTGGTAAGATTTAATCTTTCTATTCTGTTTTGCCTATTCGCTTTATTTCTTTGATTTCGCTTTTGCAGTTGAGTCCTGAGTTTTTCTGTTTGGAATGATGTTTTATGTTATTCATTTTTTCGCTTGATTAGGATGCTATATCTACAAGGTTTTCATTGCATCCTTTTGGCTATTGACTTGGCAATTGATATTAAGTTTTATGAAATTATTCGGAAATAAGGTGTTAATTTGATGTTGATTTACTAATTATGCAGTTCTTAGGTTTTGCATTTTGGTACTGGTGATGATAAGTTTTGCCTCCAGAAGAAAATGGTATGATCTCTTGCTTTACCTTAGTTCCTATTATGAGTTTGGTTTTTATTTTTTTTAAATCCGTTTGCATATATCATACAGGTAGTTTAACCTATTGATTGCTTCTTTTTGCTTGCTTATTTCTTAATGGCAGCTTACGTTTTTTTTATTATTAAATAGCATTTTAACACTCTTTGATGGATGTTATGCAAGTATGCAGTTCTAAAGAGTCTTAAAACTGATTTGAATGGTGAATAAATCATCTTTCAGTTTGTGTTGTAAAAAAGAGGTACAACGAGTTTCTTGCCCAAGTGAGATCAGTGCTCAAACATTACCCAACTCTTCAATTATCTCAAACAAGAGAGGTTACATTTGTCTATTCCACATAATTATGCAAATCATATATTTGTTTTAAAAAATTGATCTCTTTTCACTTTAGGTCTACATATAATATGTGTGTACACAGTGTATATACCATAGCATGTACTGTGTTTTAAATGTGTTAAAAATTATTGGTTGTGAACGTATGTGAAAAAATCACGGGTCAAAACGGGTCGACAACTTCAAAGAAATAGATCAATGTGGGTTGGTGTTTTAAATAAACGGGGCAAGTTTCGGATCAAAACGGGTCCGGTTCGGATTGAGTTTCGGGCGGCCGGGATGGGTTTCGGCTCGGAACGTAGTTGGTTCGGATGGGATTTCGGGTAGGCACGGGTTTCCGCACAGGACGGGTTTCGGGCCGACATGAGTTTTCGCACTGGACGAGTTTGGAGTCGGGACAGATTTTAGCACGAGACGGGGTTCAGTTCAATTTTTTTGTTTTGTTTAGGTTGGTTAATTTCGGTTTCGGTTGAGAATTTTTTTCGTTTTGGTTACTTTTTGGGTTCGGTTTTGATTTTTCCAGTTTTTTTTCGTTTTGGCTGGTTTCAATTCGGTTTTTTGTTCCTTTTTGATCGGTTTAGAAATTTTCAGTTTTGTTGTTTCGTTTTCGTTGTTTCGTTTCGGTTCAGTTTTTGGTTTTTTTTTCGTTTTGGTTGCTTTTTTTGTTTGATTTTTTTTCAGTTTTTTTTGTTTCGTTTCGGTTCAGTTTTAGGTTTTTTGTTTCGTTTTGCTCGCTTTTTTCGTTTAATTTTTTCAGTTTTTTTCTCAGTTTTCGTTTTGTTTCGTTGCATCCTTTTAAATTACCAGATAGCCTAACTTCCGCGATTTCAAAATCGGAAAATACCACCAACTGATGCAGTAATCTTGATTTCTTATGAACACCACCAAACAGATTTAAAAACATATTTTTCAACACTTCGATTTATACATTTAGAAAACACACCCGGACCCGTTTCAACCCGACAAAATTGCCCCTTAATGTACAATCTCTCTTTAAAAAAAAAAAACCCATTTTTTTTAACCAAACCGACCCGATCCGAAACCCATTCTGACCCGGAACCGTTTCAACCCGAACCCGTTCTGACCCGAACCCGTTCCGACCCGAACCAAAACAACCCTTTTTGTAACTGACACGTTTTGACCCGAATCCGTTTTGACGCGGACCCGTTTTGACCCACGACCTAACCCGACCCGGCCCGACCCGTTTGCCAGGTCTAAATTTTACACTCTGTATTGACATGTAAATATGAAGTGATTTTGAATAAATTTTAAGCAACTTTCAAGACAATTAAGTAAATTTACCTATCTTGTCACTGAGTGCATACTTTCAATTGGGAATTTTTAGGTTTTCAATTTACTAACTTTTCTTTGAAATTATGTTTCACTCCATTATTTACTTGAATTTTACGACTCAACTTAAGTTTGTTACTATTAGTGTTGATGTATGCAAAGATTTTGTTTTACTTCTTACAATGCTATGGGTTGTCATATAGATAGTTTCATAACCATGTCGTCGCACACGCATTTTCTCCAGCAACGCCTCCAGTGACAGGAAAAGCTACAGATGTTATGCTACTGGAGAGGTTGCAAAGTAAAGGTTTGTACCAATTATGTGACTTATGTTACTAAAATAGATAATAAATATATGCACGCACCTGTATGCACTTATTATATATAGGAAAATGGTGGTTAAAAAATACGTGTGTTATTTATGTTTTATAGGAAATGAGCTACTACGGGACCACTATGTAAAGACCGAGCTTTTCACCGCTGAGCTCATGGTATCAGTCAAACCGTTTACCAGGTACCATTTCATGCATTTTAACCATTTGCCATAATGTGTATGGAGCTACAACCCATGATATTACTAGCACTGATACACCAGGACCCTTGAAGTATTCAGAACAATTGTTTCGACTTTTTTATAGTAAAATGTGCAGGCAGCAGGCGTGAAGATCGGAAAACCAACTCACTGACTGACCAACCAAGCTCGGTCATAGCATACGGAAGACTGAGCACACCGGCTCCAACCATGGCTATGACATTGTGGAAGGTGGAGCACCACCATGTGGCATTGCGTGATCACGTGACTGGAAGCCATTTGTCAATGGCTCGGGCCGTTCGGTTCTGTTGTCAACCTTGTTGTCAACCTTGTTGTCAACCTGTCACAATCATGATTTTTCAAATATAAGTCAATAGTTAATAGTCATAATGTTAATAAGAAACACAATCATTATAATAATACAGATAGTTTAAACTCGAGATATCGAGATGAGCTTTTTATGTGGTAGCTATCCAAACGACAATTGTAATGGACCTGCGATGCATCGTCTACGAGTAATCTTATATGCTCCATATTATTCAACGAAGCGAGTAATCTTATATGCTCCATATTATTCAACGAAGCGAGTAATCTTATATGCTCCATATTATTCAACGAAGCGACCTCCCGTTAATCCCTGGCGCAACGCGCTGGGTTGATACCACTAGTTTCCATTAAATTAAAATTTTAAGATGGCAGACCAACAGTTACGCTTATTTATCTAATTTTTCATCTTTTTCTCCCAAAATTGCCGCTGTCGCCTAGATGATTCTTCCACAACAGCCCAACAGTCATGTAAATTGAAGACGACCAATTGAAGATTCTAATTTGAAACCGTTATGAGTGTAATAGGTGCAATCAACAGCCATCAAATACTTATATTATTCCAAAAACCATTCGATACCTCAATTGAATAAAATTGAAAGCAATGGCAACCTTTGAATCGACCTCTCAAATCCCCCTTGCAGGTCCAGGTTTCCGCGGCAGTGAACAAGCAACGGCTTCAATAGGGAGATCGGCAATTGTTACCAACCACTCCGGCTAAAGAAACCTTATGATTAAACATAGTTGTTATGACAGTAAATATCAGGTATGGGTTTGTTTTCTATTCAGTCTCATATAATAAAGATGGGTGTATTAGGGATTTCTATGGTGAGTTTTAGAAACTAATTGGTGGATATGGTGGTATAATGTAATCAGTTCACCTCAAATGACACCGTTGATCTACCTAAAACCCTAGAAATTCTTATGTCTAATTGAAATCAGTTCCCTGATCTGTTTTTGATTCCACCACCGCCATGGCATCCAGTTTATTGTAAATAAATATCTAGCTTTGATGTGTAAGTTTTTGTTGGCAAGCGTCAATTAGTCGGCCTCGGGATTACTCGGGAGTACTCGGTGCCTAGTCGGCCTAGTCGGTCTAGGCGGTCAACGTGGTTTGTTGACTTTTAATCGGTCAAAATCGGCATACTCGGCCTTGTACTCGGACTACTCGGCCTTGTACTCAGACTAGTCGGACTTGTATTCAGAATATTTGAACTTTAAACATGTTTCATTTTAAATTATACTCAGTTGACATGAATTATGCTTATTTTAACACATAAATAATATATAACAATTAATTTCCTTTATATTTACCATGTCCGCGTACTCCCCGAGTACTCTCCGAGTACTCCGATTACTCCCAACTCCCCAGTCGGCCGACTAGGGACCGCCTAGCGACTTTTACAACACTGATTTTTATTATAAATGGATAAGTAGTTGATGAACATTCTTTCTTTGTTCTCTCTTTTAAAAGAGAGGAAAAAGCTATATATAGTTCTTTTTTATCGTTTTAACTTTCTTTTTAAGATTTTTTTCCTTGATTTTAGAGACGCTGTGAGTGAATCGCAGTTAAATCAAGTTCTGAACATTGAGCTTCACCAGATCATGAGGTTCGATTCATTTTATAGCACATTGACTTTTTTTTTCCATAAGATGTGCTCTTGGTAATGCACATTTCCTTCTCAAACACATTACATACTAAACTTGTTAGTTATTTTGATGCTATTTACAATTTAACTATAATAAAGTATATGAACCACATGGAATACGTTATTGATCTGATGGCAGACTATTGTGATGCTCAAAGTCAACATCAGAATACATTACTTCAATTTTAATTTCATGACGCTATTGTATGCTTTTAATATCTTGTAGACTTCTATGGTAGAGATTGTTCAAAATTTTAAGAAGAAAATGATCAAAGGTTCAAAATTTCGGATTCCGGTTAGATTTGGTTTCAAACGACGGTGGTATGGTGGCTGATTACGGTGGTTGCCGGCTGCTGGACTGTTGTCGCTGGGTGATGTTGTTCGTTGGCAGTGCAGGGACGCAAGAGAGGGAGAGAGCGGGAGATAATTTCTAAAAGTTTTGGGCTTTAATTATTTTATTATAGTTTGAAATATTGTTGGGTTTGGTTAATGGGCTAAGACTTAGTGGGCTGGCTAGTTAGGAATTATAAGTGGGTAAATGTATGGGTATTTGGGTTTAGTTAGTTAGGTATTAAAAGTTATATAATTTAGGTAGTATTTTTTTTTTAAATAAGAGTTTACCAAAAAAAATTAAAATATAAATTGATAACAATTTTTACCTAAGGGGTGCGTTCAAGGGTGCGGTCGAAAAATCCAAGGGGTGCGGACGAAAAATTCCAAGGGGTGCGTTCAAGGTATTTTCGACGGAATTTAACACTAAATTTTTTTTCCCCCGGGGGTGCGCCCGCCCACCTTGAAGTGGGCTTGGGTCCGCCCCTGCTCATGACGCTTTATATTTCATGAAACCGGCCACGTAACGTGCGCCCAAAAAAACATATGTACCCGCGGCATAATATTTTTAATCTTATGATGATACACTATTGAAAAAAAAATTATGAAAATATAATTTTTAATTTTATTTTTTAATTCCGCCTCGAGCTTACGCCTCGGTTGGTATCTAGGCTTACGCCTTGTGAGGCGAAGGGAAAACGCCTCGAAACTTGATTCTGTTTTTTTAAACCTTGGAACCGCGTACCCGTTTTCGTTCCGTATTCCAGAGCGAACCACGATCCATGTGACTATGGTTTTGACCCGTATGACCAGAAAGAATTAGTAAACAACTGTACTTTTTATAACCAAACAGTCATATCAACTTAACTTAATGAAAAATAGAATCAAGAACACATGTATGACTTAAAACATTATCATATCACATATCGATTTTTTTTTTATAATATGAGTTGTTTGTATTGTATTTGATCTCTAACAAGTCAAATCGTTTTTAATGCGATCTCTTGCTCTCTCGGTTGACCTTCATTGTTCATCATGTTACATTTTTTACGGGCAAACTGTATAGATAGGTAATCAGGTACCAACTTCGATTAACTTCTTATTTCGGATTTGTTTTCACTATACAAGGCAACATGGGTGGGTCGGTCAAGGTAATGGGTCAGGACGGGTTCGGATTAGGATGACTTCAGGTTAGATAAGATAGTTTTTGAAAATAGCTTTTTAGCTAGGGGCAGAATGGCTTAGGTCAGAACGGGTCGTTTTAAAAAAATGATTGTTATAAGAATGCCCTATTGTGCTTAACTATACTATTGAAAATAGTTATAAGAATGCCCTATTCTGCTTATAATGACAAGCTATCCTATTATTACATAATAATAGAATTTGAAAAGTTACAATCAGTTAGAATAGAATTTGTGAATTACGCTCTACATATTGGGTCGGGTCTCATGTCGAAATCAGTGAGGCTAACCCGTAACCAGTTTTTTTGTCTATTTCTGTGGTTTTTGTAATAATACGATTATCGTGTGAGATGTGCCTAAAAAATATATATTATTGTTGATATATTTTAATAAAGAAATTTAGGGGAGTTTCTACCCATTTTGACCCGTTCCCTTTTTAGTTCATTTTTTATGGTTTGACCGGTATGGGATAAAATATAACCCAAATTGACCCAATCGTAAGTAAATTATGTGAATTGGTTGACATTGCAACCTTTCAAAGTTTACAAGAACTATCTTCAGAAGTATCAAAATTATGCTACACATATATGAATTACTCAACTGGGCTATACGGTTCTCATGTCGGTTTGGTGCTCAAAAGGAATTTGTGAGTGCATTAAGCCAGTGATATAAATTAATTTATGGTGAGTTCAAACATATTATTTTTTGTTGGAGCTGATTTAGATGTGTAATCAAATTTATTCCTAAAGTTTTGTATAATAGGGGATGTCATTTATAATAGATATTATAATTGAATCGATATCATGTGCGCATTCTTATTTATATGTCAGTATAAATTCGAGTTAGTTTTTGTTTCGATGTAAACTTTTTTTTAAGCAAGTCAAGTCGGATGTAATACGTTTTCGATTGGTCTACCTTTCGCCGTAAATATAGTTCTGAATCGAATGGGGTCAAATATATGATGTTCTCATTCGACGGAATAAATTCGAGCTCACCGCAACGCACTAGGGGTAAAATTTCCACCCTTAACGTGAATATGTCATGTGCTTACACGTGTCAGTTTTCCCTTTATACACTTTTATGTTTTTTTGTACATTTCCTATGTATGAGTCAGGTCACATATAAATACGTTATGATTGTACAATATAAATTTGATTACTTTACATTTTGACCCAACCGCGATGCTATTGAGTTAAATCGGATGTGTCAAAACACGCATTTTCATATGGTATACGCATCACATAACACTTGGACTAATCCTTTCGATGTTTGCAATATACAGTGGCCACGCCGCAACGCGCGTGGATCTAACCACTAAGATGGTTCTAGTCTTGTTTAGTCAGACAAAGACACATCACATGTAGGTAATTTTATCCACTCTTTTACACTTAGGTCCTCACCTAAATGTTTTTGTTTTGTCATATATGAGTCAACCACTAAAAAGTCAGATTCGACAGGGGTATAACAACACTGGAACACTATATTTTCATTACAATACTAAACCATTGCAAACTCAAGACAAACATAACAACATACACAATAAAATTCAAACATTACAACATTAACTTATTTCCAGTGACAATCATCAACACGTGATCAATACGAATCAGAGTCATGCTCCCCTTCATATGGATTGTCCTCCACCTCTTCGGGTTGAATGCTATAATCCCATGTCATTTTCAACACTTGAGGGTCATAGTCTTTTTCAGGATCTTCAAAATATTCTTCAGGTGGTCTTTCTTCCTCTAAATAAGGTAGCATTTGATCAATGTCATCATCCTCAAAGTACACATAACTATCAACTTCCACAGCCTCTTTTCCTACTTCATCAACCTCCTTAGTCTCTTTTTCTACAACTTCAACTTCTTCTTTTTCATCTACATCCACTTCATCATGCTTACAATATGGCTATCATCATCATCATACTCAGTAAATCCCACCAATAGCAAAGCTAAGGTAGTGTCTGAGGAAGGTAAGATGTAGACAGCCTTACCTCTACCCATAGGAATAAAGAGGCTGCTTCCAGTGAGACCCCCTGCTCGATAGCAGTTTTGCATCAAGCCTTGGACATAAGGCACATAACACTAAGCAGCAATTAAGACAAAGGCCGATTAGTCATGTACTCATGTACTCCCTTGTCTTTCAGCTATCAACGCACCACATGATGCATGATTAACCATTCCCCTCTTTTAACATTATTTTCACGACCCGAACGCCCACACATATATACATTATATGCACATACCGCAAACAGGGCGTTTAGCTTACAAAATTAACACAAACAATATGGCTACCAAAACAAAATTTAACACAAACAATAATAAGAGGCAGATGAAGATAACACAAACAAAGATAACATGTTACACTAATAATCTGATCCGTTACAGGTTTTCCATAGTAACTTCCAAACAGAAATACAAATTACATTAGTCTACTTAATCAGGTAATACAAAACAAACAATAACCAACTAATCCCTAACATTAGTCTACTTAATCATGAACCTATATCATTAACCTGTGCAGTGTGCAGTCTGTAACATACAACATTTTACCAAGAATCTTGAGACACGATACAATTTTCGTAGTCAACCTATAGAACACTTCAACCTAAAATAAACCTGCATGCATACTGCTACAATTAACACATCAACAGTTTAACAATGACTGCACCTAAGATTAACCCTTCGATTAACAATGCACCTGTAATTAACATACTTTAAATATACCAGCAACTATAAAACACATAAATTAGGTACAAATTTAAAAAATACAACACTTACACCATTCTAACGGTGCCTTGGATGGAAAGATAACAGAGGGTTGAAGATGGCTTTAGGAAACTTTGGGGTGTTAAAATGACGAATTTTTAGAATAGGGTTGCAAAGTGTCAGTTGACATGACACGTAAACCACATGGGCGAAAACTGCAATTTACTCAACTTTTAATATACAATGATTTATATAATTCCGAGTATGTCGTTGCAATGTGTCTAATTCTATCTACGTCTCGATATAATTTAATCTGAAACCGGGTTGTGAGTAGTAATGTGCAAGTAATCAAAGTACAAACGTACTTGTTATCAAAACTACCTCACATTTTTTTATTAAGTGATGTAGTTTACCCTTTGCATTATTCTAATAGTACAATGAATAGAGTATAAATTTTATTTAAAACGAAGATGTATTCGCCATAGTGTATCTTTTTTGTATCGTAATGTACGAGTGTTGGTATCATATCAGTGCCGTGATGAACCAAAGTGATATTGTCCCAACAATATGGGTACTACGTCAATTCTGACCGAACAACATCCATACCCTTTTCAATACTATCAAAATCGTTACTGATATACGTTTTATGAATTTCAATGTTTAAAACATGTGTCGACATCTTTTCGGTATATCACGACTATATTTTTCAGGTTCTGTCTTCCGGTCACTATAATGAGTGTCAGTTTCATATCAATACAAAAATTAACCGAGTCGATACCAACCAAATCAGATTTTACTTACTTGGTTATTTTTTCAGATTTTTTAAAAATTTCCTTTTTTAATCTCTTTTATTTCTTTTTATCCCAAACATACTTGTGCCACGTAAAACAGGTGTCGATGTCGTTTTTCTTTCGATTGCTATACCGAGTGATTCTACTTTAATGAACCAAACCAATCCTAACTAAATTCTCGCAGCGGAGCGCAAAAAATCCATCTAACTATGATACAATTCTGCTCAACACACAAAAAATAAATGATGGTATACACATTACTTTTTGATATTATCAAATATTTATATCCAGGTACCCTTTTGTAACATACGTAATTGAAAGGTTAAAAAAGGAGTTAGACTTGGTCTCCACGGGTAGGCTCCCTGTAAGACCCGCCTCATATGAGGTTAACTTTTTTTTTTTTTCTTTTATTTAAACGAAAGATCTTATCAAAAGATTACATTTTTATAGTAATAAAACATATCCTAATGCAAAGTAGTGATAATTTAAATACTCTAAATAACTAATATTTTTAGGCATATAGGGTTATAACTTGTGTTTTGGGGGTTTTTTAAAAAGAAGCTTGACTTTTTTACTTTTAACCCAAAGGTTTATTACCTTTAGCAATTTTAACCCCACACAATTTGTTTTCTTTTTTAATTTTAACCCAAAACATTTTATTGTTTGAAATTTAACCTCACAACTTTGTACTTTCAACTTTTGTCCCCTATACTTTTCATTTTTCGCAAATTTTTGTTTTGCGTTTCGTTCTAAATTTTTCGCGTTAACACGACGCAATATACATGTGTGGTTCAACGTTTTTACGTCTATTTATTCATGTTTGACAGGTTCGTCGCAACGCGCAGGTCCTAGGTCGAGTCAGTGTTGGTGTTTGTTGGGGGTGGTCTGACATTGATACTATTTGGCACGGTTTTACGTCCCGCCGCAACGCGGGGTGCTTAATTCTAGCTCGATTCAAAATACAAGTCCACATATTTTACTTTCAAAACACTTAACAAAAAGCGGAAGCTGTCGAGCATTCGAGAAGTGTTCGCTTCTTTACGCCGCTTGATATTTATCTAGTGATTTATATAGATTTTACCTTCATAAACACGCACAAAAAATTATGTTTATATTAACATGTGGAAAACCAACAAGAAGATAAATTTGGTGCGTCCAGGCAAAATGTCTGGCTCCCTAGGCATAATGCTGGCTCACTAGGCAACCTACCTGGCTCACTAGCTATGCCTGACTCACTAGGTATACTTCCTGACTCGCTAGTTGCTCTTGGCTCACTAGGCATACTTCCTGGCTCACTAATTATGCATGGCTCACTAGGCTACTGTTTGGCTCACTAATTATACCTCACTTACTAGATATATTGTCTAGCTCACTAGGTAACCTGTCTGACTCACTAATTATGCCTAGCTCACTAGACAACCTGTCTGGCTCACTAATTATGCCTGACTAGCGGTAAGTAAGTGTCCCAACTACCACCAAAGTCTATTATACAAGCCCGGAGCATGTCTTTCAATGTCTGAATCGTCCTTTCGCTTTGCCCATTTGTTTGTGGGTGATACGCCATACTAATCAACAGCTTGGTACCCATCTGTTCTTAAAAGTCTCGCCAAAAGTTCGAAGTGAACCGGTTATCCCTATCGGACACAATCGATACCGGCACCCCATGGCCTGCCACAACCTTGTTAATGTATAGTTCTCACATCTTTTCGAATGTATAAGTTTCATGAATATGAATAAAGTGAACACAGTGAGCACTTTTAGTCAATCTATCCACGACCACCCAAATGGCATCGAACCCCGGAACCATCCTTGGTAGCTTGTGTCACACCCCCAAAATCCAGACGCGGAAAACCACCGCTTGGAGGCGTGACTGACCAGGATCAAGCCACCAATCATATTGAACATAACAAGTAATAAGTAAAATTCAACCACATAATATGAAAGGTGTTTCAAATCCAAAAACATAGTTAAGTGTTTAGTGGAAGCATAATTGTAAAACCCAACGTAAGTATTAAGTACGAAATAAAGTAATGTTTCTAGCATGGCACACACTGCCAAGTCCCAGAACGACCGCGCCTCCCTGTGCAAACTCCATGAGTACCTAACGACCTGCAAGGCATGTAACAACGAGTCAACAACAAAGTTGAGCGAGTTCACAGTTGGTTGTTTAGTTATAGTATTCGTTTCGTAAACCATATGTTCGTTTTGTAAACCATGCAAAAACATAGTTAAGTGTTTAGCGGAAGCATAATTGTAAAACCCAAAGTAAGTATTAAGTACGAAATAAAGTAATGTTTCTAGCATGGCACACACTGCCAAGTCCCACAACGACCGCGCCTCCCTGTGCAAACTCCATGAGTACCTAACGACCTGCAAGGCATGTAACAACGAGTCAACAACAAAGTTGAGCGAGTTCACAGTTGGTTGTTTAGTTATAGTATTCGTTTCGTAAACCATGTGTTCGTTTTGTAAACCATGTATTGTATTAATTCGTATCGCGGTCTCCCAGACATGTGTGCGAAGATTAGTGGGGGCTTCCCATATGTTACTAGACTGAGTGTATCGACTGCTACGAAAATGTAAGAGGTGCCCTAAGTCAATGTCTATCAGCATTGACCCTTTGCCCATAGTCCATTAGTACACGCCCGTTCGAACGACACGGTGTGAGGTTTGTTAAACCTAATAGCGCTATTAACTAATGACCCGCTCGCCATAGGCCTCGGCGATTAAGTCGATATAAATGAGGGACTTCAATGATAGAGGTTTGGTCCAGTGTGTATGCTTGGCATCCTACTCCCAGAGGATGGTCGTAATTACCGTTTAGTTCATTTACCCATTCCCAACCCTTGGGAATCCCATGCCTTGGAAAGAGTGTGAACTCACCTTTGGTTTGCTCGGCAAGATTAAAGCACGTATTCCAAGTTGGTCAATTAGTTCCTATTGTGGTTACCACTAACAGTTAGAATCTCATTCCATCAACTCACGTATCAAACCATGCATGTAACAATTTGCATCAATTATCATGTAGTCACATAATGAACATTCGAGTCGCATACATATCACATATTACATGATTTATTGTATAAATAGCACCCATATAGATCTTGACGACATCACCACTCAGTTTCTTAGTATGTAATTTGTTCATGAGCCAATACACCTTATTCATGCATATGTATAAAACATATCCTAATGCAAAGTAGTGATAATTTAAATACTCTAAATAACTAATATTTTTAGGCATATCGGGTTATAACTTGTGCTTTGGGAGTTTTTCGAAACAAAACTTGACTTTTTTACTTTTAACCCAAAGGTTTATTACCTTTGGCAATTTTAACCCTACACAATTTGTTTTCTTTTTTAATTTTAACCCAAAACTTTTTATTATTTGAAATTTAACCTCACAACTTTTTACTTTCAACTTTTGTCCCCTATACTTTTTATCTTTCGAAAATTTTTGTTTTACGTTTCGTTCTAAATTTTTCGGGTTAACACGACGCAACATACATGTGTGGTTCAACATTTTTACATCTATTTATTCATGGTTGACAGGTTCGTCGCAACGCGCGGGTCCTAGGTCGAGTCAGTGTTGGTGTTTGTTGGGGGTGGTCTGACATTGGTACTATTTGGCACGGTTTTACGTCCCGCCGCAACGCGGGGTGCTTAATTCTAGTTCGATTCAAAACACAAGTCCACATATTTTACTTTCAAAACACTTAACAAAAAGCGGAAGCTGTCGAGCATTCGTGAAGTGTTCGGTTCTTTACGCCGCTTGATATTTATCTAGTGATTTATATAGATTTTACCTATCATAAACACGCACAAAAAATATTTTTTATATTAGCATGTGGAAAACCAACAAGAAAACAAATTTGGTTCGTCCAGGCAAAAATGCTTGGCTCGCTAGGCATAATGCATGGCTCACTAGGCAACTTTCCTGGCTCACTAGCTATGCCTGACTCACTAGGTATGCTGCCTGACTCGCTAGTTGCGCCTAGCTCACTAGGCATACTGCATGGCTCACTAATTATGCCTGGCACACTAGGCTACTGTTTGGCTCACTAATTATGCCTCACTTACTAGATATATTGCTTGGCTCACTAGGCAACCTGTCTGGCTCACTAATTATGCCTAGCTCACTAGACATACCGCATGGCTGACTAGACAACCTGCCTGGCTCACTAATTATGCCTGACTAGCGGTAAGTAAGTGTCCCAACTACCACCAAAGTCTATTATACACGACCGGAGCATGTCTTTCAATATCTGAATCGTCCTTCGCTTTGCCCATCTGTTTGTGGGTGATACGCCGTACTAATCAACAGCTTGGTATCCATATGTTCTTAAAAGTCTCGCCAAAAGTTCGAAGTGAACCGGTTATCCCTATTGGACACAATCGATACTGGCACCCCGTGGCCTGTCACAATCTTGTCAATGTGCAATTTGACATCTTTTCGGATGTATAAGTTTCATGGATAGGAATAAAGTGAGCACTTTTAGTCAATCTATCCACGACCACCCAAATGGCATCGAACCCTCGAGCAATCCTTGGTGGCTTGGTTAATAAGTTCATCGTAATGTGCTCCCTTTTCCATACGGGTATATCAAGAGGTTCAAGCTTTCCATAAGGCTTTTGCTGTTCTGCTTTGACTTGTAAACAAGTTAAGAATTTTTCAACATATTTTGCTAGATCTCTCTTCATTCTGGGCCACCAATAATTTTGTTTCAAATCCCGGTACATTTTGGTCGCCCAGATGAATCGAGTAATGCGATTTCTGAGTTTCATCAAGTAAGAGGTCCTTAACACCACATGTGTTTGTTAACCATATTCTACCAAACTAGAATTTTAACCTGTTGTCACCGTCTGCTATATCTTTTACTTGACCCTTTACTCGTTTCTTACCCCAATTTTCTTCTTTTACCGCTTCAACTTGTGCCTTTCGAATTCGCTCAAGTAAACCCGAAGTTGCCACCAATTGCATTGACCGTACTCGTATAGGAGTGTATCATTCCTTTCGGCTTAGTGCATCCGCTACTACGTTGGCCTTCCCGGGATGATGGTGTATTTCACAATCATAATCGTTCACCGTTTCTATCCAATGCATTTATCTCATATTTAACTCCTTTTGGTCGAAGAAGTATTTCAAGCTTTTATGGTCGGTGAAAATAGTGCACTTCACCCCGTACAAGTAGAGCCTCCAAATTTTTAAGGCAAAAACTACCGCCGCCAATTCAAGGTCATGAGTCTGGTACTTTGTTTCGTGTACTTTCAATTGTCCTGAGGCATAAGCAATCACTTTGCCTCTTTGCATAAGTACGCACCCGAGACCAAGATGCGACACATTTGAATACACTACCATGTCGTTGGTGCCATCCGGTAAAGTCAACACCAGTGCACAAGTCAATTTTTCTTTTAGCATTTGGAATGCTTTTTCTTGATCATTTTCCCAAACGAATTTCTCATTCTTGCGGGTTAGCTTAGTTAGCGGTGACGCAATCTTGGAGAAATCTTGGATAAATCTCCTATAGTAACCTGCAAGCCCCAAGAAGCTTCTAATCTCCGACGTTTCCATTTTGATACGGCTTCAATCTTTGACGGATCCACTAATATCCCTTTGGCACTTATGATGTGTCCAAGGAATTGTACTTTTTGAAGCCAAATGGCGCACTTTGAGAATTTAGCATAAAGCTTTAACTGTCTTAGTGTTTCCAACACTTCTTGCAAATGGCGAATGGGATCTGCCTCACTTTTCGAGTAGATAAGTATGTCATCGATGAACAGAACACTATCACCTAGTTGTCTAACATTGGCTTGCAAACCCAGTTCATGAGGTCCATGAAACCCGCAGGTGCATTAGTTAGCTCGAAAGACATCACGAGGAACTCGTAGTGTCTGTATCGCGTACGGAAAGCCGTCTTCGGCACGTCTTATTCTTTCACCCTTAACTGATGGTAACCCAACCTCAAATCGATTTTCGAAAACCAACTCGCGCCTTGTAGTTAGTCGAATAATTCGTCTATTCTTGGAAGCGGATATCTATTCTTTACCGTAAGCTTGTTTAGCTCGCAATAATCGATGCACATATGCATACTTCCGTCCTTTTTCTTCACGAACAGTACCGGGGCTCCCTATGGGGAAACACTTAGCCGAATAAACCCCTGACTCACTAGACATACTGCCTGGCTCACTAGTTATGATGTCTTGCTCGTTTGACCCATTATGAGATATTAGCCTTTTGGCTCAGATCATTCACAATCTTTCATCAAGTTTTTCTCATTATTTTCCAACCATAATCAAGGATCATGATTGGTCACTTGGACAACACCTCGGCTTCTACGACCCTGTAGGTCGTTTATACCTTGGTTTTACTTGTCCGTTATCTAGTTTATAGCCTTATTGACCATAAATGACCCATTACCCAGACTTATTAATATTGCGCTTCACGCTCACGTTACTCGGTTTGCGATTATGTTTAATTGACCCGTTATGATGTTTAAGCACTTAAGCTTAAATCATTCTTATACTTTTTATGGGATTGTTCCCTTCGTTTACAACCCATTACTCGGGCTTATAAATCCCGTGTTTCACGCTCTCGTTGCCCGATTTGCGCTTATGTTTATTTGGCCGGTTTAGTTTACTCTTGTGAATATCATCACTTATGAGCAAACCATACTCTAAATCAATAACGACCCATTTGGTTGACTCTTGTGAATACCATCACTTACGAGCAACCAATTCCACTTGCAATCAATTTCTCAATCGCTATTTTCATTTAATAATATTGACAAACTAACTAATCAATGGAGCATATAACCACATACCTTAAAGCTTTCCCTTGAGTCGCGTGTTTTCTCCGGCTTGATTACCCGGATTATCCCTCGAGCTGCCTATAATGTACAACCCGACTAATCATTAAGATGCCATTACGATAACCATTCCATCATGTTTGCTAACAATCATTTCATATGGTTTTCATCAAGGGTTTCTCATACATTATTACATACAACTCTCACTTAGTCATTTTATCATACACCTTATGTGCATAAGTTTTTAGCTTTTCATTTGGTTTAATTCAATAACTTCCTATGTGCAACTATATCATATCAAGCTCATCACTTTTAGCTAGTTCACATAATAATTTGGGTTTTGCACACTAAGATTAAAACCCATTTCATAGGCTATCTAAATGAACACTCAAGTATAACATGTATCCCATACTTCATATAAGCAACAATTATACCATCAAAACACATAATTTACAAGTTTCATCTATAAAATCATCATTCCGTGGATTTCCTCCAAACTAGAGAACTCCACAAAGATGAAATTTCAACATAGCTTACATTGTGGGGATCTTGGGTGTTCAAGATCTTCAAACATGCAAATCAAACACTTCAAATTGTTCCTTCAATTCTCAGATTGTGTTCTAGGGTTTTAAAGAGGGGTTTTCTCCTTTTTTCTCTCCATCTCGACACACACATATTTGTGTGTCTTTAATTATCTCCCCTTTCTATACTTCCATCTTAAGTCAATAACCCATTTTAGTCCCTCTACTTTGGTTTTATACTTAAAAGTCCCCATTTACTCAATTTAAATAATAAAACACACTATTTAACTAGTTAAATATTTATCCTAGTTGTTGTGTTCAAGTTATTTATCCTCAAAGTAAATATTAAACACTAGGTTATAACCCCGTGTATTACACGGGGTTGAATAAATAAATTTTATATACTAAATAATAAAACAATATATCTTTAAAAACCTCATTTATTATATGGGTTGAATAAATATAATTTTATATATTAAAGAGTAAACTGCAATTTTACCCCCTGAGGTTAGGGGTCATTGGCATGTCTACCCCCCCCCCTAAGGAAATAATTGCAATTTTACCCCCCACTGTTCACTGTTATGTCGCAACCTTACCCCCCGGCCTCAAATTTGTTGACTAATCTGTTGACTATAACTTGAAATGACTATAATGCCCTTTCATATTACCCCCTGTGTTTTGTGCACTATGTGATATTACCCCCTGCCACCACTGTCACCGCCATTCACCACCACAACCACCACTGCCACCGCCATTCACCACCACTGCCACCGCCATTCACCACCACAACCACCACTTAAAAGCCTGCATCCTTTTTCTTGGATTCTCACACAGATCTCTGCAAATTCAAGACAAAAAAGAAGATGAAGGTATCAAAATCTACACCAACTTTTACAACCCACAAGTTTTATATGTGAAATCTCACATGGGTTTTTAATCTTTTGTTTAAATCCTCGCTCTTTTTGCAGAAAGTTGTGTTGAAATTGGACTTCTTGAATGAAAAAATCAAGCAAAAAGCCATGAAAAATTGCAATTTTACGAATTAGGTGATGCCCAGATTGAAAGAAAGATTCAAAATTTATAGGAAGAGAACAAAGGAAAGATTCAAAATTTCTCAAAATTGCTCCTCTAAAGCAAAAAGCCATGAAAAATTGCATATATAGGAAGAGAACAAAGGAAAGACCAGGCTGGGGGTTGTTTTCTTTCCTCATTCCCTTTCTTTCTATGTCAAGAAACCTTTATATTCTTTAAACAATTTCTCATAACCCACATGATTTTTCAAAGAAAGATTCAAAATTTTCAATCGTTAAACAAATTAAGTGATGCCCAGATTGAAAAAAAAACACAAAAATTAATGAATTTGATGTAAAGAAAGATAAAGATTTGATAGATGCAAAGGATGGATGAATATTAAAGGAATTAAGGTAAAAGAATATGAAGGTTTCATCAACTTATCAACTTAACCGATAACAATGATGAAAAAGGATAAGTTAGCAAAGTAGTATTCTTTCATTTTTCATGCTATTTTGTGAGAAACAACCCCCAGCCTGGTTTTTCAAAATTGGATGTGTATTAGAGGAGCAATTTCTCATAACCCTCCAAGTTTGAAAAATGTCTCCAGTCTCACAGGTACTTAAAAAAAATTATGTAAATCCAATCTTTATTCATCTGGGTCATCATAATTTATAATTTTAAACCAAACCCAGATCTTAGTTTCTTACAAAGTTTCAAAACTTTACATGATCAACAAACACAGGTGTAGATTCAATATCAATGGATATGAAAGACAAGAAACTGACAGTAACAGGGGATGTAGATCCAGTGACAGTTGTGTCAAAACTGAGAAAGATTTGTCACACAGAGATTGTATCAGTTGGTCCAGCAAAGGAGCCAGAGAAGAAAGATGGTGGTGGTGGTGACAACAAGAAGAAAGAAGATGATAAAAAGAAAGAAGAAGACAAGAAGAAAGAAGAAGCTAAGAAGAAAGAATTAGAACCCAAAAAGAAAGAAGAAGAAGCTTTGAAATTAGCTTATGCTGCTGCTGTTGCACATTATCATAATCATCAGCCATACCCTTATTATAATTATCATCAACAGCAGCAGCAACCTTACTATCAGTATAATCATCCTCCTACCCTTATTAAGTGGTGGTTGTGGTGGTGAATGGCGGTGGCAGTGGTGGTGGCTGGAGGTGGCAATGGTGGTTGTGGTGGTGAATGACGGTGGCAGGGGGTAATATCACAGAATGCACAAAACGCAGGGGGGTAATATGAAAGGGCATTATAGTCATTTCAAATTATAGTCAACAGATTAGTCAACAAATTTGAGGCCGGGGGGTAAGGTTGCAACATAACAGCAAACAATGGAGGGTAAAATTGCAATTATTTTCTTAGGGGGGGTAAGGGTGCCAATCACCCCTAACCACATGGTGTAAAATTGCAGTTTACTTTATATTAAATAATAAAAAGTTATATCTATAAGAACCATTTGATGAGATTTTTTTTTTTTTTGAAATTCCATAAGTAAAGGGCCTGAAATGTAATTTCTTTTTAAACTCTAACTTTATAAAAGTAAAAATTTAAATGTAAAACAAATTGTAGAATTATACATAGGCCTATTATGGTATCTTTAACTTCCGTTTTGACGAATTATACTTATATGCTCTGGAGTATTACAGTCATATGCCTATTTTTAACATATTTATCCTTTTTGCTTATTGATAAGAAGCATGTGAATATCACATTCTAAGTGTTCTTAGTTTCATGTTTACTTCCTATGTTTCCTCTTATCCCTCTCCATTATATTTTGTAAACATAATATCATCATGTGCTAATTTTACAAATTTATGAAACCGAATATAATCATGTCCTAGGTAGTCTTAGTATTATTGGAATTTCCATTTGATTCATGGTTTCTGTTAGTTACTTCAAATTTCCTTGTTTATTTTCTGTCTGAGGTATGCGTGTATCCCAAAAACGTGAAAGGTTGAAACCGGTAACCACTTCATTTAGCTGCAGTGTGATAACAGTTTAAACCCATTTAGCTTTTTTTGTTTATGATCTACCCAACTGTAATATGAGTTCAGCTAATATGTTCAGTTTAATTTATTTCATTACGTACAGGTCGATACATAAAAGGTTTTGTTGAAGGGCATATAGTGATGGGTACTGGTCGATACATCTTAGTTTTATATCTATTTATGAGCATTACACGGTGGGTGTGAGTAACGGTGTGAGTGGTAGTTGATGGTTTGTTTTGAAGGTTGTAGATAGAGAAAGCAGAGGGTAATGGTTTTAGGTTTAAAAAGAAATTACATTTCAGGCCCTGTACTTGTGAAATTTTTTTAAAAAAAAAAACCTCGATTATTTCTAACCCAGTTAGGCATTTGGATGAAAATGGCAAAAAGTTACAAACGTGGGGGGCTATTTGGTACAAAAAAAATCATTTTGGATGAAAATGGCAAACATGCCCAAACCTTAGGGACGATTTTGGCAATTAACTCTAATAATTATCCATAAGATATTAAACTAATAATATTTAGTAGGAGGATTAACTATAATATAAGATATTAAACTAAATAATATTTAGTAGAAAGGTTATATATAATAATTAGAAGAGATTAAACTAATAAATAGATAGTCTAATATGATGATAAGTGTCCTAAAAATGGTTTTTTTTTTATTATATAGTATAGATTAGATATTTTGGGGTGTTTCGATGCAATGTTTGACCATTCAAACAGTCATATGACCGTTATTCATTAAAAAAATGTTTATTTCTTTTATTTACCTTGAAATAACCATCCCATTCTCACCGAAACCATTTACACTCATCAATCTCTTTCTCATGCAACCATTTTCACTAATCTCTTTCTTAATGGCTAATCACTCGTAAGAAGACTTGGCTATTTATTTACCGCCCAATAATTACAAAGACGATTTTTCAACCGATAGTAGCTTACTTTATTTCGTAGAGAAGCTAGAGGAAGTCGAAGTCTAAGCGGGAGACACGGCAACGTCGTCGGCCGTTCAAAAAAATCGTCAAACATGATTGCATACAAGGTAACGAAAATCTTATGAACGATTATTTTGTTGATCAACCAAAGTATGATCATGAAACATTCCGTTACCGTTCTCATATGTCGAAACAATTACTCGTAAAAATTGTTGGTGATATTGAAGCATAATATCATTGGTTTCAAGAGGGATTAGATGGGCGATAGAAAAAGAGTTTTACGAAGATACAAAAGTTTTATCCGCCATTAAACAACTCATGACTGATAATACTCCCGACAAGAACGACAAATATTTACAAATGCCAAAAAGGACTTCGCGAGAGTCCCTACAATTGGATGATAGGCCGCAATGGCATAAAAGCATGAATATTCGGGACAGGTAACAATGTTCCAGACAAGTAACAAGATGTGAATTCAGATTAATACCGAGTATTATATTAGTTTTAAAAAAGTTATACAGGTAAAGATCACATGTGATATGCGATATTTGGCAATACCCGCCCAATTATTGAAACACGTTTATCTGCATCGCAACACGATATAATAATAGTACATATAAAGGTTAAAAACATAATATATTGTATATTATATATTATTAAAAGAGTAAACTATCTTTTTGGCCCCTGTGGTTATATCACTTTTACTATATTAGCCCAAAATAAGATTTTTTAACATATGTGCTCCCATGGTCTCTATAACTAACTATTTTGGCCCATGAGTCTAATCAAACCCCAACTCTGGTTAATTATTAGTCACATGGCAGACACATGATGGGTATAATGGTAATTTCTCCTCCCCTTTAAACCTAATTTCTATCATATCATCTGCAAATCAATCACACCTTATCTTCTTCAAGAACACAACATCATCTTCATCTCTTTATCCTTTCCCTCTTCACTCTGGTTCTACCAACACAACACCTCGTGATTTTTGTAGATTCAAAGGCGCTGTCGCCACCTTCAACGACACACGCACACCTATCACCTTCCAACTTATAACCTACAATTGGGGCATAATTGGCAACAATAAGGCTCAAATATTGGGTTCAAAACTACGATTGGGGCATAAGTGGCAACGAATCACTGGTCGCAAGAACCTTTTTAAGCAACTGTGATTGTGAAATTGAGGAAAGCAAACATTATGCTGAACTTTGGATGGGGACTCATGATTCTGGACCGTCGTATGTTGTTGGGGAAAAGGGGATCGAAAATGTGAGTTTGAAATCGTGGGTTTCGGAGAATCCGGAGGTTTTGGGTGATTTGGTTGTTGGGAAGTGGTGTGTTGATCTTCCGTTTATGTTCAAGGTGATTGTTGATTTCAATTTCTTTTTTTTTATGATTTGATTGTGTTTGTTGCTGATTTCAGCAGACAAGCAAATTGAAAAGCTCAAGAACTGTGAACCGTTAGAAGAATCTATTTTTTTTCTTAATTGTATTTTGAGTTGAAGATATTGTTTTAGATTGATGTGAAATTATGAATGTCAGTTGTGGATTGGTGTTTTTGTTATAGTAGGATTTGAGATTGAAGATTAAGTGATAATTTGTTAATCTAAAATGATTTTGAGCTTTTGGTAGTAGGTCTGATCAATAAGTGTGGGAAATGAATATACGTTAAAGATCTAGAAATTTAATTGAAGATATTGGGATGATGATGATGGTTGAAGGTGGTCATGTTCTTGAAGATCTGGGTTAGAAGATGATAATGTTCTTGAAAATCTGGGTTAGATTTAAAGGGGAGGAGAAATTACCATTATACCCATCATGTGCCTGCCATGTGACTAATAATTAACCAGAGTTTGGGGTTTGGTTGGACTCAGGGGCCAAAATAGTTAGTTATAGAAACCATGGGGACACATATGTTAAAAAATCTTATTTTAGGCTAATATAGTAAAAGTGATATAACCACAGGGGCCAAAAACGTAATTTACTCTTATTAAAATTGTTAAAAACTTGAAATTATCCTATTTGTAGAATTATCATACGTGTGCTAGAATATTTCATGGGCGGACCTACACTATCGACCTACAATATCATGTGGGGGTGGCCGCCCCTTAAAAAAGTTAGTATATTTTTTAGGTATAAATCTTGATCGCCCTAATAAAAGTTCGGTTAAACGCCCCAAATGCATCTCCATAAAATAAATCTTGATCAACACTGAATATTTATATTTTTTTGAGGTGGGTTTAAAATTAGGGGTGGGTTATGGCTAATGGTATCTTAACATGTACTTTTAACCACATAATACATATTTGAGATATCGTATCAGGCACAACTTTATAAACAAATAAAAAACACTCAAATCAACTTATTTAATCACAATCAATTAATTTTGTAATCACGAGGATGAGGTAGGTACAAGTGTCTACTTTCTAAATCTCATGGTAGTTGACGAATAGCTAATCGTGATTGTAATCAAGATTTTTATGTGCACACCAACTGTTCGATGAAATGCCAACAATGAAAACTCTCGTCACCGTGTTGTTTTTGCTGGCTACTAACGCCTTTCTTTGTCGTGGTTCATCGTATTCTTACTCTCCTCTTATACGCAGCGATCTTGGCCGGAATCCTACTGATGAACAGCCACTATCAAAGATCGCTATTCATAACGCTTTTGTTGATCTTCATGAATCAGCATCTGTTAAGGCTGAACCTCTTCTTCTTGGTTTAAAGGTAATTCTGTTTAATTGTTGTGTTTCTGGTTATTGGATTACTAAGTTGAAGAGTTATAGTTTGACCTATAATTTGGGTAGAGCTAAACAAACACCACCGACACACTATCCGGACAACACGCTGACGTGTCATACCGGTAGGGCTGTTCACGAGCTGAGCTGAGCCGAGCCAGGGAAGCTCGGGCTCGATTATAAACCGAGCGGGCTAAAAGAATAATAATAATTCATAGCTTCCAAAATTCAATAGTTTAAAATATCAATCAATATTTCAAAAGAATACATATATCCAAAATTAGTTCAACCCATAGTTGTTAATAGCGAATAGCGACAAGGGACCTGTATGCTACATAGCGAATAGCGACAAATAGCGACCGCTATATTATAAATAGCGATACACTAGAAAAAGAATTTTGAAAATTTTTATATGTATATTATATCAAAATACCTTAGTATACATGCTATTTTACATGTATATTTAACAAAAACCTATAAATCCAGCTATTTTATAGCTATATCTAATTGCTATTTCCATCAAAAAAAAAAAAACTATCGCTATCATCGCTATTTGTCGCTATGACCCATATAGCGACACTACGTCGCATCGCTAAATAGCGCGCTATAGTGGTCGCTATAGCCGCTATTAACAACTATGGTTCAACCTACTACATTACAAGCCAAAATCAAGTTTAACCAAATACAAAATAAGTTTTAAATTTCAATGAAATACAATATAAGTTCCTTAGCATCCTATATGCCATATATATGTAACTGCACTCCTAAATACCTGCAGATAACAAACAGATTTCTATGATATATTATATCTATATTAAAAATAAATATATTAAAGGTAAAATAATATGAGCTAAACTGAGTTGAGCTAGCGAGCAAGCCAAACCGAGCCAATCTGGCTCGTTACGAACCAAACTGAGCTAGGCTCACTTTCTAACCAAGCCAAGCCAGCTCGGCTCAGTTTCAAACCAAGTCGTATCAAGCGAGCGAGCATGCTCCGAGTCCCGAGCTTTTTGAACAGCCCTGCATACCGGCCGTCCGGCCGTATGATGGGGCAAAAAGTGATCGGTATTGGTATGTACCGAGAATACTGAAATTGAAAATGACTGATGTAACCATTAACAAAGTCATACGGCCCGTATGACCTTTTCTCTTATCATACAGCCCGTATGATGTGAGAGGGTCTGGTTGTATTGCAAGACCCAAAGTTTTGGACTAACTTATGCGAGTTGTCGGATTTTGTGATTAATTGGCATGATAGGGCGAGGATACTGCATGGGTCAATGTGGAGCTCAAGTACCCACAACCATCCGAGAATGACTGGGTTGGAGTTTTTTCACCTGCAAAGTTCAAGTAATATTCATATTTAAAATATTTATTTGCATTATCATGTTACCAGATGTCGTAATTTCGAGCTGTTAACTTATGAATAGTTCAGCTGCGGTGATGTTTTATCTGCAAACGGGTCAAATTGGTAAAAGTCAAAAGGTTCAGCTAAAAAGGATACGAGTCGAATCAGCAAAAGTGTACTTTTAATGCGTACAGCCTACTAAATCCTTTTATTCAAAAAGTCATATTTTTCTTACTGTGATAACACATTTTTTGTAATCATATTCGATACCCAAGTTATTTGTGGAATATTGGAATAAAACGGATTTGGGTCAACCCGATTCATTTGACCCGCTCACTCCCTATTTCGCCACCTATACTTGCAACATCTTTGTCTGTTCTTTAACTTTTTTTTTTTGCTCAACTGCTTAAATATGGCAGTGCATCAGATTGCTACTTCGAATCAGGCAAATCGCACGAGGCTCCATGCATATGCACGGCCCCAATTAAGGTATGCATGATAAATATAAGGAAAATTTACAAGTTTTGTCCTTTATCTTATTACCACTTATCAGGCGGTGTCCTTTTTAACGAATTTTGACAAGTTTTGTCCTTTACAAGGAATTTTGTTGCACGTTTTGTCCTTTAGGCTTAACTCAGTTAGATTTTCTTGTTAAATCTTGTCACCCAAGGGTATTTTAGTCTTTTTACTCATTTATTTAATATTATTTAAAAGAATAAAACAAAATATTTTAGGGTTGACTCTTGAAATAAATGGGTAAAAAGACTAAAATACCCTTGGGTGACAAGATTTAACAAGAAAATCTAACTGGGTTAAGCTTAAAGGACAAAATGTGCAACAAAATTCCTTGTAAAGGGTAAAAGTTGTCAAAATTCGTTAAAAAGGACACCGCCTGATTAGTGGTATTAAGATAAAGGACAAAACTTGTAATTTTTCCTAAATATAATTCGGAGTATTGAAAATTAACGAAGTTTATTCGTTTTTGATTTTTTTTTTTTTTAATGTGGGTTATTCTAACCAGAACTATATATTGAAAACTTATCATACAGTACATGTTTGCAAACCAATCCAGTTCCAAATCCAATTATATAACAACCGGAAAAGCTACGTTAAGTTTCCAGTTAATTAATCAGCGTGCAGATTTCGCCTTTGCATTATTTTCTGGCGGGTTGGAAAATGTGAGTGAACTACTTCTTTCCGCGCCGTTTGTCATTTACGTTTTTTTTACATAATTTCAAAGTTTTTAATGCTATTACTATATCCGTTTGACTAATTGTTATTATTATTATTATTTGGATTACAGCCCACATTGGTGGCAGTTTCAAATCCTATATCATTTGCAAACCCGAAGGCTCCTGTTTATCCACGCCTTGCACACGGAAAGGCTTGGGATGAGGTATTTTTCTGTATATCTTTTTTATTTTCTTTTTCATGCGCAAAGGCAGGTTCGGATCGGGTTAAAACGAGTCATTTTTAGTGTGAATCTAAACAGAACTAGTTTTTAGGACCCCTGCTCTGCTGCAGGACCGTTAAACTGAAAAAAAGTAGACGTAAAAACGTTGAACCACGCACGCGCGTTGCGGCGTGTTAACTCGAAAAAATTAGACCGAAACGTAAAACAAAGAAAAGAATAACTAAGTCAGCTTAGGTCCCGCAAGTTGCGACGGGGCAGTTAAACTGCACAAAAAAAATTAGACGTAAAAACGTTGAACTACACACGCCCGTTGCAGCGTGTTAACTTGCAAATTTAGATCGAACGTAAAACGACAATTTTGTAAAGGATGAAAACGGGCCAGTTAAACCGCACAAAAAAGTTGACGTAATAACGTTGAACCACACACGCACGCTGCAACGTCTTAACTTGCAAAATTTAGATCGAAACGTAAAACGACAGTTTTGTAAACGATGAAAGGTATAGAGAACCAAAGTTGAAAGTTGAGAAATGTTGGGGTAAAAAATGAGATATGTTTGTGACAAATATGTAAAAGATAAAAAGATAAGGGGTTAAAAGTAAAAGAAGATTGAATGTGTGGAGTGACTTGCAATATTTTATTCAATTAACCAAAAGAAAAACACACAACCAAGTTATGCACAAAAGAATTAAACAGTAGCTTTGTGAGGGTGAGAAATTTTGGTAAATAATAGAGTAAATTACTTTTTCAGTCCCTGTGTTTTAGTGGTTTTAACCACTTGAGTCCAAAATCAAAAAGTTTAACGCCCTGAGTCCCTAGCCATTTATTTTATAACGTTTTGACTCCAATTTTGTTCATTTTATAACGGTTGAGTCCAAAAAATTGGACTCAAAAGGTTAAAATTTGGACTCAAAAGGACTCAAATGGTTAAAGAAAATGCTTATAGGGACTCAGGTCGTTAAACTTTTTGCTTTTGGACTCAACTAGTTAAAACCACTAAAACACAGGGACTCAAAAAGTAATTTACCCTAAATAATATATAGGTAATATGTCGGGTTGACCCGAAAATACATTTTTGTTTCTTCTAAAAAAAATCTTTAAAGAATTTCCAAAACAATAATAATCTAATCTTTGAATAAAATGATTTCGGATGTTGTATGCAAATAAATACAATTTGAGCAACCTTCAACCTGTTTGACCGGTTTCCCTATTAGCAAATCTTTTTGTTCGACTCTTTTGAGATTAAACAGAACCCAAATCAACCCATTCATGATGCTACGTTTGTTGCAGATGACAGTTACATGGACAAGTGGCTACAACATTGATGAAGCCGTTCCTTTTGTTGAGTGGGGTCAGACAGGCCTTAGCCCAAAGCAATCGCCAGCTGGAACATTGACATTTACACGTGGCAGCATGTGTGGTATAGTAATTCTAAATCTTTATAATGTTATAATACTTGTGCTTACTTGGCATTTGTAACGATTACGTAATTGCGCTGCAGGTCCCCCTGCACGTACTGTTGGATGGCGTGATCCTGGTTTTATACACACTAGTTTCTTAAAGGAATTGTGGCCAAACACTATGTACGTGTTCATATTTAGAATCCTTTACATGGATATATTTAACCCCTTTACATGGAAACGGGTTACATTTTATCTCTAACGTGTCAAACTTAAATACTTCAAATGAAGCGGATCAAGTGGGTTGAAACTAGGGGTGCTAAACGGGTCGTGTTCGCAGGTTGGCAGGTTCAACCGACCCCGAACCCGAAAATTTTACACAAACCCCAACCCAACCCGAACCCGAAAATCGTATAATACATAAAAACCCGAACACGACCTGAAGTTTTGTGAGTTGACCCGAACACGACCCGTTCAACCCGAATTTTTTTATTTTTTTCTGAAATTAATATATTAAAATTATATTTTTACTTAAAAACACAAATGTAAATAATAATATCATATTTAAATTATAAAATCTATGCTAATTTCTCTTTTTAAGTTATAATCATGGCATAAAATACACATCTCATTTAATTTATGACATAAAATATATTTTAAAAAAATATAATATAGCATAAATGTGTTAAACGGGTCAACCCGCCAACCCGACTAGGTTGACCCGAACCCGACCCGTTTACCTAAACGGGTTCGTGGGTTCAACCTGAAACTGACCCGAACCCGTTTAGACTAAACCTAAACCCATGAATTTCGGGTTAGGTTCGTGTCGGGTTTTCAGGTCGTCTCAGAAATTCACGCCCCTAGTTGAAACTTGAATATCGCTCAAAGTGTCATTCGACTGTTTTCAACCTCTTAAATCGATTCATTCAAGCAAATTAGATATAGTTTTCATAATCACTTTAATATATTAATCATCTATGGTTAACCAAAATTTTGGATTTGATCCCTAGCTTTTCAAAAGTACACGAATGGTCCTTGTGGTTTGTACTTTATAATGCATTTAGTCCCCAGCTAATAAATCTAAAGGTTTTAGCAGGTCCAAGTTAGAGACTAAATGTGTTACAAAGTGCATATCACAGGGACCATCCATGTACTTTTGGCAAAAGTTGGGGACTAAATACATTACAAAGTGCAAACTACATGGACCATCCGTGTTCTTTTGAAAAGCTAGGGATCAAATCCAAAATTTCAGTCAACCACAGGGACCATCGGTGTACTTTATTCTAATGAATATTACACATTTTGATCCGTTACCGACCCCGCTGATTTTGCCGCCTGTAGAGATATGAGAAGAGTGAATGCTAAATTTCTAGTAATATTACTCATATGTGGCTGCAAAAAAAAAAAAAAAAAAAAAAAAAAAAAAAACAAACTATTTTGCAGGTATAGTTATAGGATGGGCCATATGCTATTAAACGGAACAATTATATGGAGTAAAACATATTCATTCAAATCATCCCCATTTCCGGGACAGAGTTCGTTGCAACGTGTTATTATTTTTGGAGACATGGGGAAGGTATCATTAGCTGAAAATTTATTGATTTTTTTAAACTTGCTTCTTGATTAGGCCTCCAAACGAATTGAACGTTCAGCGAACCATTCAGCGGGAAGTTCGTTTGCGTTCATTGTTCAATAAATGAATGAACACGAACAAAATAATTCCGTTCGTTTAGTTAAATGAACGAACATGAACAGAGGCCGTGTTCATTCATTATGTTCTTGAACATTCGGTAACATGTTCGTTTATGTTCAACAATAGTCTATCAATGTTTTTAATTATAATATTTTATTTTTATACTTCAAAACTCCGACAAATAAAATATTTAATAAGTATCATTGTATTATATATTCTATTCATGAATGCTTGTTTGTGTTCGTTGTTGTATTCATGAATGTTCGTTACTTAAAATTAACAAACGCACACAAACACATTCATTTCCTTAACGAACGAACATGAACAGAAAATCTCATTCGATAAGTGTTCATGAACAGTTCATGAACACAAATATATTCTTAACAAACGAACACAAACATGGACTTGTTCGTGTTTGTTCGGTTCGTTTGCAGACCTATTCTTGATGGTTTAACGTAAATATCATAATTTCTCACTAAATAAAACTTGAAAACTCCTTTTCAGGCCGAACGTGATGGTTCAAATGAGTATGCTTGTTATCAGCCAGGATCACTAATTACTACCGATCAGTTAATTAGTGATCTTGATAATTACGATATTGTTTTCCATATAGGAGATATGCCGTATGCAAATGGATATCTTTCACAGTGGGACCAGTTTACCGCACAAGTCGAACCGATTGCATCTGTAAAACCTTACATGGTTGCAAGGTTTGGATTCTTTTATGTACTCTGAGATGTGCCAAAATGAGCGGGTCAGGCGGTTTGGGTAACGGTTAGCTTATGTTACGTATAGGATTGGCCCATTGGGTTTTTTAAGCACTAAGTATACACTTCGGGCGATGTACCCATTTCACCATAAGAATCTAAAAAAAGCAAAAGCATCCATATGTAAGAGGTTTATTTGTTTCGAGTAAAATGTCATTTTCGTCCCCTGAGGTTTGGCCAGTTTTGCGACTTTCATCCAAAGGTTTGTTTTTTTTTCGTATTTGGATCCAAAAGGTTTGAAATCTTGCCATTTTCATCCAGCTCGATAACTCCATCCATTTTTCTTCGTTAAGTCAGGGGTATTTCCGTCTTTTTTGTTAACTTAAAGGGTAATTCGGTCTTTTTCGCTTAATGTACAAGCATTTGGCATAATGTACAAGCATTTAGCATAATGTACAGTACAAGTACTCAAAAGACCGAATTGCCCTTTAAGTTAACAAAAAAGACGAAAATACCCCTGACTTAACAAAAAAAAAGGATGGAGTTAACTAGCCAGGTGAAAATGGCCAGATTTCAAACCTTTTGGATCCAGATCCGGAAAAACAAACCTTTGGACGAAAGTCGTAAAACTGGAGATGGAACACAACCCGAATTCACCTATTAGTAAGCAAATGGGTCATAATTGTCACACGTGTATACTAGCATCGTACGTATTTAGTTGAAAGGTAGTTTACTTTAGTTTGTATTTTGCAGCGGAAATCATGAACGGTCTTGGCCCAATTCCGGAGGTTTTTATGCTACTAAAGATTCTGGTGGGGAGTGTGGTGTGCCTGCCGAGACCATGTACTATGTTCCCGCGGAGAATAGAGCTAAATTTTGGTAAATGAAGTCTTCTTAAATGATTTTATGCTATATATAAACTTAGAGAAAACATCAATATATGTGGCAGAATTGAATGCAGAAGTTTACATTATGTAAGTCAATGTTTTCAGAACTTGACCAGATGTCGAACTAGTCTCCTTACCGGTCCACTGGTCGAACCGGATGTAAGAACCGGGAGATGCCGTAAATATTATAAAAATAAGAGTTAAATGCCATTTTAGTCCCTGTGGTTTGGGCCATTTTGCCAGTTTAGTCCAAAGGTTTCATTTTTTGTCTGTGGATCCAAAAAGACACCGTCGCCATTTTAGTCCACTGGGTTAACTTCATCCATTTTTTCTGTTAACGAGAAGGGCAATTCGATCATTTTATATGGCCGAATTGCCATTCTATTTAACAGAATTACATATAAAATGACCGAATTGCCATTCTCGTTAACAGAAAAAATGGATGAAATTAACCTAGTGGACTAAAATAGCAATGGTGAAACCTTTTTGGACCAACAGGCGAAAAATTAAACCCTTGGACTAAACTGGCAAAATGACCCAAACCACAGGGACTAAAATGGCATTTAACTCTAAAAATAAATAGGGTAAAATTTAATTTTTTTCATAAAAATTCAGTTCAACCCCCCTAAAAATCCGTTCCAACCGGCGGGCCTGGTCCGGTTATCAAAACATTGATGTAAGTTCACAAAAATAACCGTGGTTTCCCCTTTTTGGCAATATATCTGTGGAATGTGGCCATATGGGCGGGTTGGGTTCGGTTAGTTAAAACGGGTCATTTGTTTGTCAAATGGATAGAGTAGGGTTAAATTGACCAGCTAACACTTTTTTGTCGATTTTTATTTATTTTTATAAATAACTAAGTGTTAGTGATGAACTTATGATTAAAAACAATATTATTACAATAATAATAATCCAAATTTTTTTTAACTATTTTAGTTTTACCCATTTGACCGGCGAGATGAAATAAATCAATAATATCACTTGAATCTACCCATTCATAAGTAAACATGTTGAACTTGAAAATTATGAACTCTAATTTAAATAAATGTTAACAGGTACTCAACAGATTATGGCATGTTTCACTTTTGCATAGCGGATTCGGAGCATGATTGGAGAGAGGGTTCAGAACAGTATGCATGGATTGAAAAGTGTCTTGCATCGGTTGACAGAAAAAAACAGCCGTGGCTTATTTTTTCCGCTCATCGGGTGCTTGGATATTCGTCCAACAGTTGGTATGCACAGGAAGGTTCGTTTGAAGAGCCCATGGGAAGAGAGCACTTGCAGAAACTATGGCAGAAATACAAGGTTGATATTGCGTTTTATGGACATGTTCATAATTATGAAAGAACCTGCCCTATATACCAGGTATTATTCCCTTCTTTTATTATCATTATTATTATTACCATTGTTTTTATATGCACAATATCTTTGGGTGGGTTGGGCGGACGACTAATCATGCATCATGTGGTGGCGTTGATAGCCGAAAGACAAGGGGGTACATGCACAAATCGGCCTTTGTCCCGATTGCTGAGTGTTATGTGACCCGTGTCCAAGGCTTGATACAAAACTACTATTGAGCTGAGGGTCTCATTGGAAGCAGCCTCTCTATTCCTACGGAGTAGAGGTAAGGCTGTCTACATCTTACCCTCCTCAGACCCCTACCTTAGCTTTGCTATTTGTGGGATTTACTGAGTATGATGATGATATAATTATATATACAGGGGGGTTATCTTAAGAACGCTAAATATTGCGAGAACCGTGAGAACGAATGAAAAAATCTCATTATAATTAAAATACAACATCAAGAAAAGAATTTACAACAATAAATAATTCATTTCTCCTCTCAAAATCACTCTTATTAGATTTTTTACACGTGTGATTTTGAAAGGAGAGAAGAATTATTTAAAGAGTAAATTCCTTTTTTAATGTTGTATTTTAGTTATAATAAGGTTTGTATTAAAAAAGTTTTATTTAGATTGGTTGTCACCCATAACCCACCCGACCCACCATAATTTCACCCCTAAAACACAATCAAACCTACAAATAACAGAGTGAAGATTACTAAAACACTATATTCAAACCCTAGCAGTCCATAAAAAACTCCAAACACACCATCGTAGAACTATGAATATAAAACACAACATGATAATCAACATAAAACACATAATATTAGTCATGGGTAGGGATAGTGTACATTAATTCAGAAGTGTGAGAAGTGTATTATAACACTATATATAACACTATATAACACCATATAAACACCGTATAACACTATGTAACACCATATAACACTATGTAACCCCATATGACACTATATAACAATATATAACACTATACATCTATCAATGACATGCTATCAGACAAACTATAGTGTTATATTTGTTATAGAGTGTTATATAGTGTTACATAGTGTTATATGGTGTTATATGGTGTATTGGTGTTACATATTGTTATACGGTGTTTATATGGTGTTATATAGTGTTATATATAGTGTTATAATACACTTCTCACACTTCTGGATTAATGTACAGGATCCTCTACCTATTAGTCATTGGATAATTAGAGTATTATCATCCAAAACACAAAACAAAACCCACATATATGGTTTTAGTAATCTTTATTATGTTATTTGTGGGTTTTGGGTGTGTTTTATGGTTGACATTATGGTGTTTTATGATTTTTTTACACTTTTTTAGGATTTCTGGACTTTGTAGCCAACTCCTAGCCTATATATATATAGTGAAAGGCTTAAATAGAAAAGGCTCTTAACGTGTGACAGTACGTAGCCACCAATATAATGTGCGTAACAAGGTTAACCCAACACATGCGTAATTATGCAAATAACGTGCGTAATTAGGGTTTAACCCAGCCCATGCATAATTATGCAAATAACGTGCATATTTTAAAAATGAAGTCATGTACCGTCGCACATTAAGGGGCTATTGCACACAAACACACACGGTTAATTGGATCACTATAAGTATAAATGGCAATTGCAACATCTACTTATTAACAAGTCAATTTTGGTTATATAATGCCATACTAGCCAAGTGTGTAAATAAAATAAAAGAAGATTAGCTAAAAATGAAACGGATTAATGTTGTCCCACGTACATTTCGCGTACGACCTTCTAAATTTCGATTATTATAGTAATATATATCTTTTTCTAATCATTATGTTAACACATTAATTAAAATATAATTAAAGGATGTTGGTTTGTTCATGTCATGTTATTAACAAGTCAAATGGGTAAAATTTCAAGATTAGCTAAAAATGAAACGGGTCAAATAGATTTGACTGGTCAAAACCTACCACACGTTAATTTATTGATTCATGATTATGGTGACGGTGCAGAACCAATGTGTAAACCCGGAAAGATACAGTTATTCTGGAACCGTAAATGGAACAATCCACGTTGTTGTTGGTGGAGGCGGAAGTCATCTATCCGATTTTACTGAGATCGATACGGTTTGGAGTTTGTATAAAGATCATGATTGGGGGTTTGTCAAACTAACCGCGTTTAACCATTCTTCACTTCTTTTTGAGTACAAAAAAAGTAGGGACGGGCTCGTTTATGATAATTTCACAATCTCTCGAGACTATAGAGACGTGTTGGCTTGTGTACATGACGGGTGTGAACCTACCACATTGGCATCATAAACCAATACGCAACGTAGATGTATTATAGTTAAGGTTTGCCTCTTATCTTGTCAGTTGTAACTTTAAAGCTTATTGTTAGGTAAATGTTGTGTTAGACACGTTCTTGCATTTCGGCATTTTTCTACTACCCGTCAAAATCGAGTGCCTTATGTCCGACCGTTCACGAAAGCCCGAAGATTCTTCAACCAAAAAAGACTGAACGGCTCGGTTTGATAAAATTTGTTATATATTATGGGTGTCTTGTATTCACACAACAAACCAATTATACTTTGATGAAATGAGGGGCTTGAAAGAAGTTTTATGTTTAGTCTTTGATAACACTATGGTAGTTGGTTACTAAAGTGGGAAATAAGGTTACTAGGATATGTTTTCTTACTTTTTATGTTAAAGGTTATATTATATAGATTTTTTTTCTTATTTTTTATGTTAAGTATGTATTGGAGGAATATATATATGATACAAGTGCCTCTCATACTGAAGAAAAGGTAAGATAAAAAGAGTGGGATTTTTTTTTTGTTTCTTTAGGTGGTTTAGAGAATTAGATAGGATAATTAGAGCGGTTGTTGGTGGTTTATGGGAACGCCTATATAATGTATATATGTGTGGGCCCTCGAGGCAAAAGTGAAATTGCACTAATTTTAATGCTCTTTTACTATTTTTTTTAAAATAATGTTAAAAGTGACGGACTACTAATCATGCATCATGTGGTGGCGTTGATAACCAAAAGATAAGGGGTACATGCACCAATTGGCCTTTGTCCCGATTGTTGTTGAGTGTTATGTGTCTTATGTCCAAGGCTTGATGCAAAACTGCTATCGAGCCGGGGTCTTATTGGAAGCAGTCTCTCTAGTCATATGGGTTAGAGGTAAGTCTGTCTATATCTTACTCTCCTCAGACCTTACCTTAGCTTTGCTATTGGTAGGATTTATACACGATGATGATATTGGTGGTTTATGGGAAAATGAGTGTTTCTAGCTGGTCCGCTTGTGTGAGTAGTAGACTTTAAATTTGCATTTTACATTTTTATTCCATAATTCATTTTACATGTAGTTTTATTTTTCTCTAATAGGTTGTAATATTCTAACTTTTTTAAAAAATTTAAAGATATAGGTTTTTTGAAATTAGTTTTTATTTTTATGAGCTAACAACATCGTTGCTGGTAGGGTATCGATGTTCGCTTTTACGTTTTTTGACAAGCCAAACTGATAATGACCAAATTCCTACGACTTTGTGTGGGGAAAAACGACCACACTCCCACTTTGCGAGATTTAGTTACATCTGTTACGTACTTACATCATAGAGCATTCACATCCCTTCCACTATATTCTGTGTGAGGGTTTTTATATTATAAAAAATGGTTGTAAGTGGTTGTGATTAGAAGAGAGAGAAAATGTTATTGTTTATCTGTATATTTTGGGAGACACTATTCACTTTCTATAATTTTTAATATATTTTGAAAGTGGTTGTAACTGGAGGAGAACAAAAATGTAATGATAAAAATATACAAAAATATTATTTAATTGAAAGAAGAGAGAAAATATAGTTGTTTTTAATGTAATTATAATGTAGATTTGATGGAAGGGATGTGAATGCCCTTGCATGTACTATGGGAGCGTTGTGTTAAGGGCCTGGGCCTTCGGTAGTAAGATGAGATCAAGCCTCATGTTCTGCTCCAAATCAGAGCCTAACTAATTGTGAGGAAACTACATTTAAAAGTATATTAATCCATAGTTCCAATGTCATTCTTAGTCATTGTGAAGTCATTCAAATTCTATAAAATCAATCAACAAAAGAGATTAATGAAGCTTTGAGATCATAATATAACAATTATAGGGGTTGGCTTGATGTATCCCTCAAAATTATCATCATACCCCTTTCGAAAACATAAAAATAGAAGTTTTTTTTTGTCTTTTAGTATGAAAATAGGGTTATATTAGGGTGGAAGGGACACTCTAGAGTGGTATTCTAGCCCCGTCCAGTCCTGCACTAGCAGCGCTGTCATGTCGATTCTACACCTAAGTTTCTTAGGGGGTGTTTGGGATTGCGTTTTCAACCTGATTATTTGATTATTGTATTTTGAAATCGCAAAAAATCTATTTTGAGTGTTTGGTAAAAAATTAATAAAAAGTGATTTTTTGCGTTTTGTAGAGTTCAAAACGTGATAATCCATAAGTAGGTCACCCCTTGCTGCAGGAAAACGTGATAATCCAAAAACTGATTTTTTATGTTTTCACTTATTTATTTTTTTAAAATATATATCTTTGCCAAACACTCAAATAGTTGATTATCTGATTATTGTGATATCAAACAACATAATCAAATCCAAACAATGTTGATTATCTGATTATTGTGATATCAAACAACATAATCAAATCCAAACACTATCTTTCTGCAGCACGTTTTGTTACAGCTAATTATCTGATTCTGATTATTCAAAACGCATAATCTATTTTCAAAACTCAACCCCAAACACCCCCTTAGATGGGGTAAAATATTGGTGGCACCTACCCAAACGTACCCTAGAACATTTTATTTTTTTTAATAATAAATTAAATGTAATTAAAATTAAAATTAAAATTAAAATTAAAATTTCATTAAAATAATAAAAGTTGCACAATTCAAACTAAAAAAATAAAATACGAAAATTCAAACTAAAAAAATACAACGATGTTGTTTAGAAAAAGTAAATATCCTTTAAATGATTCGCCGACCAATCATATTTTGCCGCAATTTGTCGTTTGCGGGCTTTAACGATTTTGCCACATATTCTTCATATCCACGAACACCTATCCTCGACCATATCCTCGGAGAGATGCAAGTCTTTAATATCTTGTCTAATCCGTTCCTCCCAAGTTAGTTTCGCCCTCCTCTACACCTTTTTCCCTCCACAGTAAGAGATTCCACGGTTCTAAATGTGGCTGCCATCTGTCTCCTCCTGATATGCCCAAACCATCTCATCTTCCTTCCCTTATCTTATCTACTATACTGACTAGTAGGGGTGTGCATGGGTCGGTTTGGTTCGGTTTTTACTATTAACCATAACCATAACCGCTAGTTCGGTTATGGAGTTTTGGTAACCATAACCATAACCAAACTTCGGTTACGGTTAATCGGTTATGAAGTCGGTTATGGTTCGGTTTTGGTTAATTTCGGTTAAGTAACCAAGCAAGGTTTGAAATAAATAGGGTTATGCACGATTTGAACTTAGCTTGAGCCTATTTTATAAGATAATGGAGACTAAACTTTTTGGTTAAACTACCGATTTAGGGTTCTTTTTAATAAGGTAATTCTGAAACAAAAACAATTATGGCCATAACACCTTAGTTCTTTATCAAAATAAATGACATCTACATCAAGATCATTTTGTTACTAACATACTTTTATCTTACTAAAAACCCTCTATATGGTTTTGTAAAACACAAATCCATTATGTAAAGTTAACATCACAAGTTCGGTTCGGTTTCGGTTATATCGGTTAACCAAAGCTTCATAACCATAACCATAACCGATTGAGCGGTTATACAAAGTTTCATAACCATTGGTTATATTGGTTATTGGTTATTAGTGGTTCGGTTATGGTTCGGTTATCGGTTATGGTGTTAATTTGCTCACCCCTACTGACTAGCCCTAATCTATCCCTAAAAACCTCATTTCTTATCATGTCCAACCTAGTATTCCCACACATCCACCTCAACCTTCTCATCTCTGCTACCTCTAACTTACGCGCTTGCATCTTCTTGATGGCCCAACAATTTGTGCCGTATAGCATAGCAGGTCTAACAACAACCCTATAAAAGTTTTCCTTTAATTTAGTTGGAAACGTCTTGTCACACAATTCCCCGGTGGCTGCTCTCCACCTACACCATCCAACCTAGACACGGTGAGCTACATCACTATCTATTTCCCTATCTCTTTGAACAAATGATCCTAAATACTTGAACTTAGTCGCATGTGGGACCACTTGTCCTTCTATAGTGATCTAAGTATCCTCATCATCGCTCACACCACTAAAATCACAATGCAGATACTCCGTCTTAGAGCAACTAATCCTTAAACATTTGCTCTCCAAAGCTGCTCGCCACTCCCCTGACCTAACATTCAGGTTCTGTTTACTCTCCTCGACTAATACAATATCATCCGCAAAAAGCAAACAACATGGCACTGCCTCCTGGATTTCCTTTAACAACTCATCCAAGACAACCGCAAAAAAAAATGGTCTCAATGCAGACCCTTGGTGGAGTCCTAACTCCACGGGGAAAAAATATGTATCCCCCTATAGGCGAACGAATACAAGTTTTTATCCTAACATACATATCCCTAATTAAATCTACATACTTCGTAGGAACCCCTCTTCCCTTCAGACTTTCCCAAATCAGTCGGCATAGCATAACTGCCTTTTCAAGGTCTATGAAAAAGTTAGCACAACTAATTTTATTAAAGATTGTGATGCATTTGAATTTATCCCAGCTTGTTTTGTTTGCCATTATAGGTGTGACATAAAGAAAGAAAATCTATGTTTTCCCAACATTATTTCCCCAACTTTGTCATGTTGGTCCACGAGAAAAAATTATTGAACCAATAATCAGAATAAATTTTTTCAAAAATGTAATCATATATTAGCTAATATTAAATCAAATAATTGGTAATCAATATGAGAAAAATATCAACATTTCTAAGAGTAGCAATTTGTAAACTAAGAATTTTTTATCAACTAAAATGAGAAACAAACATGCTAGACAGGGCCTGAGCCTTTGCTTAGAGCATCCACAATGTGATGTTTTTTGCTTGATGTTCTACCGTATCAAGTTCATGAACTAAATCACTCGTAAGGCCACATTGTTAGAGTCGTCCGGTTCACTTTAATTCCGGACTGCCAGACCTCCCATGGACTTCTTTTGTGAGCCCCCACTCACATACAGACACACGCGCGCACACACACATATATATACACATACATATAAATAAATAATTTTAATAGGGTTTGTACATTGTGAGAAAAATAAAAGTTTTTGAGGGAAATTGTTAACATGATGTCAAGCTGAGGTGACAATTTATAGAAGATTTTGAGGTTTTGTAGGATCGTTGTTACGACCAAACGAGTCGTTCAGAAGAGATCTCGTTCAATACGAAAGGCGGAATCAGACGTATCGAAGTTATTTCAGCTGTATACACACTAGAATCACTTTAACTATCTCTTGTATTGATTTCAGAACGTTTTACAGACTGGAGATACTTCGGCAGAGCTTCGCTACCGGAATCAGAAATGTTACAAATGAAATGACCAAGGCACCTATTTATAGGCCACCCACTTCGCATGGAACAACTTCACACGAAGTGTCAGTTCGTGCGAACTGGCAGTACCAGTTCGTGCGAAGTGGTTACATCTTACATGTTTCTCGTTTTTCTTGTATAACGTGCCCTGATCTATCTAACCTATTACAAGACTCGATACAAGACGAAGTCGACAGACATATGCACCAACAAACTCCCCCTTGGATGTTGACGAAGTCTTCGGTACGAGTCTTCAGTAAGTCAACTCTTCAGTCTTTATCAGTCTTCTCGCTCTCTCCAAAGTATTTGACATTGTAAGCCTCAATCTTTCTCTTTCTCTCTCTTTTTCTCTTTCTCTCCCAGAATCTCAATCCTGGCTCTATCCTTTTTCAGCATCAGCAGCTTCTATCTTGAACACAGTTCCAGGATCAGAAACTGGCTTTTTCATCTTCAGACTCCCTCTTGGATGTTGATCCAAAATCTTCCGTATTAGCATACACGATTCGAACCTGGCTTTAATGTCTTCAGACTCCCCCTTTCGATAAGCTGGGATCGCAGGCTGGAATTCACAATCTACAGGCTTTGGATCAGAAACCTGGCTCAAACTCTGCTCATCATGCTTTGCAGCTTTCACAGGTTCAGGACCGTTTCCTGGTTCTCCGTAGCCACAGGATCTGGAACCTGGCTATAATCTGCATACCTTTAGGAGTCGAAATCTAGCTGCTTTTACCTGCACAAACTCTACCTCAAAATAAATTTCACAAATTTAAAGATTTGACAAATTTAGAAACCACTTGTAGATATCGTTCAATCATCAACAATTTATATCAAGTTCAAACTTACTTTTAAGTAGATTTATTTATAACAATTTTCATTTCAAAACAAACTCTCCCAAACCTGTTGTTCATCATGTTTAGCACTTGGAATTTTGAAAATCAGCTTTTCAAACATCAGTTGTCGAAAATAAGATTGAAATAAAATCTTTTTGATTTTTTCAAAATTTTATGCTAAAACATAATCTTTTTGGAGTTTGTGTAAGAGGATCATATCAGTTTATAAGACAAATCACTAACACCGTTAAGCTTTAAACATATTAAGTTCTAAACGATTCACTTAGATTGTCAGTATACTGATCCACTTAAATTTTCACACAAAGTTCAATTGTTTCGAGATACTAGAGTTAGTGTTTTAAGCACTTAACTTAATCACATGCCCCACCTCAGAATATACTCCCGTATCCAGACTTCTATATTCAATCCTACAGGTGATGCGAGACCATGAGAGCTTAGGTTAGAACTTCTGTTCAGACAAAGAGATGATGGCTCGTCTTTAGGGTATGTCCCGTTTGGGGATCTTTTCTTCAACATCACATGATTAGCATTTTTCAATGTTTCATCATTTTTTATGCTGAGGGTGAGCTTTAGAATTAAAGCAGTGCAGAGTATTATACGAGGACTATGCTATTGCTCCTGCAAAATCAGAAGTCCTGGTATAATACCCCAGATATCATCACGCACAAAGACCTAGTATGTCAGAAATAGAAAGCCCTTCAAACAAGATGTCGGGGGTTACCCATATATCCGAGAGATGTTCCCCACGAGATAAGAAAGTATTTCTGTTTAGGTTTATATCTCGAAAACAATCTACTGAATGTATAAAAACCTACTGGCATATCATCAGTGAGACCGTTTATCTCATTTGACTTTCCAAATCTTTAGCGTGTTGTGATAGTCCACTGATGTACTATCATTTCCTCTTTTTCACAACAAAACTCATTTTGAATTTTTCAATGCTTTTGGATTTTGAGATTTTATCATGTTTTTGGATTTTTCAAATTTTCTAATGTTTTTGGATTTTCTGAAATATCTTACTCCCCCTAAAATTCAAAATCATTTAAAGAAAATTTGACAAACTGATGTGAATTGCTTCAATTCGCCATCCACTTGGCATAAACAATCAGAACTCCCCCTAACAACAAACTATTTTCCCATTATGATTTCAAAACACTTACGTTTGTTTTAATCAAAATGGTTTTTCCAGAAAATTAGTTTTGTTGAAACCACTTGAAAGATCGGGTTTTTCATTACATTGTTTTCTCAACCATTTGTATGAAAGTTAAATCAAGTTCAACTTAATGACCTTGATAAACCACTTGCCGGTTCTTATCAACAATACCACTTGTAAGTTGAAATATGACAGATTTCAATTTTTCAAGAATGATACCGATTCATGCTCCACGATTACCAACTTAGGAGCTCCGGCAAGTCAGGATTTTTATTTATAGAGATTCTCCCAAGCCTGACGGTCCTTGGGAGATTCCGAGTCATCATTATTCGGTTTCTTTCCTTTCTTTTTCTTTTCATAAAATTCCTTTGCCCCTTTGACCTTCCCATCAACCATTTTTCAAAAAATATTTAGAACTTTGGGGTTACAGGCTTTTTCAATATCAAATTCTTTCTTTTCAGAAAAAAATTGATTTGAAATCTTAATTTTTCCAACTTTTGATTTTAAATTTTCAGCCCGTAATGGTGGAAAATTTTCGTCATCCAGTGGCGGAACTGATGTCACACCCCGATTTCCACGTGTCTCACCGATGGGCCCGGTGGGGGATTACCGTGACGTAGTTGGCAACATTATAGTCAAACCACACAATATATATGAATGCACAGCGGAAGCATAAAGATAATATATTTCAACTTTATTCGTAATATCGAAGTATCACCATTGTTGAAATCAAAATCCACAGGGGATCAAATAATAATAATAAAAGTATTGTTCAACAGACTTCAGGCATCTTTAAGCTTGCGAGACTTCTAATGATGCTAAGGAGAAATCCCAGCCAATTACGCATAGTACCTGCATTTAGTCTTTTTGGGAAAATATGTCAGTTTACACTGGTAAATACATTCAACCGATACTTTTGTAAAATGTTTAATAAAATTGGTTTAAATGCTCAAGGCACAAACTCTTTATAACTTGGGATAATTTATAATCAAATCTTGTAAAGAATTACATGTTACTATGCGTTCGGTCGCCCGGGTCGTGCCGGGTTAAAGTTTAATAGACACACCACATAGCATAAAACCGTGGCGGGTAACCAACGGCTACACTTTTATAATCATGGACATAATGCCGGGTGTACGCCTACACCGGGATGTCAAGGTGGTGGCCATTCGTAAATGCTGCCAAGGATATCCGGGACATGGTCATTAAGCCCCCAAAGGCGTTAAGCCAACAAAACAAGTTTTTAAACGGGTCACATTGATAATACCCAACTACTAATGAGTTGGGGTCAATTGCCCGACCAAGCGGTATTTTAGATACCGTAACCCAAGCCCGTATAACGGAAAATAAGTTAAAAGTATTTACCTTTGCAAGTATAATTCCTTAAATTGAAATAAATTGCAGATAGCTTTTACGGATCCCCTAATCTGGAACGAAGGTTTAATTTAACCTATTAGAATCCTAACGGGTCTTTAATTTAGCCGTAGCCTAGACCGGCCAGTTTCGAAGGATAGTTACGGTTTAATCGCGTGAAAGGCGAAAACCGTGAATGGAGTGTGATTTTGACCCAAAAAGTTTGAAGACTTGTTTTATATGGGTAGAATAATCATACTCTGGATTTTGGGGTCCAAACAATATGGTTTGACCCGTTTCGGCTAACTTATGTAAACTAGTTACATAAGCCGAACCGTGCGCGCATAAGGCGCAACGGGTAACCGTAAGAGTCCTACACTGTTTTCCTAAATCAACATGCTTTAAAGAGGTTGTGGTATCAGTAGGATACCTTCCATAATGCCCGTAACGAGTTTAAGTTCATATTATGCCCCGTAGGGGTATTTCGGTCTTTTTAAAGATTATAAAAGAGGTTTCTGAGTTCTACAGGAAATCTGAGTTTCCAGAACAGTTTATAAAGTCTAAAATACTTTATTTATTATTTAAAACCAGTAGCAACTGGAATCGGGTCAAAAGACCTTGTAGAACTCAAGTTATGGCCGAAAAGGGTATATTCGGTATTTACCGAACCGTTGCCATAACCGCAGGTTATGAGCAGGTTAAAAATAATTAAAAATCTTTAAAAATCCCAAAATATTATTTTACATCAGTGAGTAAAAGTTTGGTGTCGAAATCCGGGTTTAGATAGGCGTTATGCTAATTGCGCTATTTAATTATTAAAGTCTCGCAATTTGCGCTATTTAGCATAACTCATATTCTGGACCTCGGATTGACGTGAAATTTTTAGGGACATGCTTAGAAATCAGTAACCAAGGTTATGATCCTTTCACGTGTCCGAAATTCTCGTTTTAATTTAAAAAGGGCGTTACGGTCAACTTTTAAGCATTTAACGGAAATGTGTAAAAGACTCGGACAAACAATGAACCGGTCACAGAGAGTTATACCATTATGTAACCTGGTCCTAAGAGAGTCCTAAGGTATATCTAAATCAAACTTTAACGGGTCAGCACCGAAGTCAATGCAAAAGTCAAACTTTTGCGACTTTCAGCTCCAAACCGGGTCTAAACAGAAAATGGTCGGATCAAACAAGCTTAGACTAGTTTATATACTTATTATCATGTTTTATGAGTGTTCAAACAGGTTACATATCATCTACATTACAGATTATGCAAGAAATCGCAAAATGACATTTCTGTTGACTTTTTCTAAGCACGTTTGACTCGACATTTGGACTAGTTAGAGTGGGAATCAGAGGGTGCCCTTTTAGGGGTTTAATGCCCACATGATTATCATCATATAACTATCTTTGATTCGACAAATCACTGGACCATTCGTGATTTATCGCAAAGTCAATCGTTAGTTACGACGGATTGACTTTTAGGCTAAAACTATGGAAAAACGAAACTACAAAGGGTTAGGCAACTTACAGAAGCTTGGTGCACGACTAAGAATGATAGAGGAAAGCTTGAGAGCTCCAAGAATGATCAGAAGGCAGGTTTTGAGGTGTGTTTCACTTATGCACAATGAGGTGCCTTTTATAGTGAAAAAATGGACTCAAGATCATCACAACTCAACCTACAAGGCATCATGGATGTTCAGCAGGTGGCCCTGGGTGCTAGGGGTCATGTAGAGGGCGCCCATGCTTCATTTATTGCTCAAATGATCGTTCACAACTTCAAACAGCAAGTCTGTCCAAAGTTTCTGCATCTGGGACTTGTACGCGGCCCACATTAGGATCATGCAACTTGGACGCGGGCCGCATGGATCCTAATGTCAGAAAACAGATCTTCAACTGGGGCGCGGCCCGCATTGGCTCACCCAAAACTTTAACGCGGCCCGCATTAGACCTGATTTCCAAGATTTTCAAATCTTTTGTAATCATTAACCTGACCTTTCGGTTTCGAAGGGGTAACTTTGCAATTTGGCCCTCGATTATTTACCGTTAAGGGCCTCGTGCCTTTTACCCGCACTGTTAAGTCCCTGGTTAGTTTAATTACTATCCGAAAAGCCTTAACTTTCATTGTTGACGCTTTTAACCCCTCGCATACGAATTTGATCATAACTTTCTCGTTTTAAAACGGAACTTCGCGAAATTTATATAGTATATGCTAGTGAGTATATTTTACTGTTACAAAGCTTCGGGTTCGTCAAAGGGTCACTCAGAGGTATAATTAAACATGTTGACACAGTTAACCCCTGTAGCTTGTAATCTCTCACTTTCTTCCGCGTTTTGCTCCGTACGATCCATGATTTATTCGTTTGAAGGTACGAGCATCGTTTAGGGTTACTATACAGTATATTTACCCTTCGTTGACATTTATAACCCTCGAATTTACATACTTTCAAGGTTTGTCAACTTTAGTCCTTTATTTAATATTTAATGCCACGTGTAAACTCATGACACGTGTTAACACATTATTGGACACAAAATTTCGAGGTGTTACATCCTCACCCCCTTAAAAGAAATCTCGACCCGAGATTTACTCAAACAAATAAGGGTATTTTTCTTTCATCGTGGCTTCAACCTCCCACGTGAATTCGGGACCTCTACGGGCATCCCACTTGACCTTTACTATAGGTACATGCTTCCTTCGAAGCTTCTTTACCTGTCGATCTTCAATCGACAAAGGCTTTTCCAAAAATTTCAAGCTCTCATCTATATGCACATCTGTATGAGGTATCACCAATGATTCATCAGTAAAGCACTTCTTTAGATTGCAGATATGGAACACATTATGAATTCCATTGAGCTCCTCTGGTAAGTTTAGCTTATAGGCAACGGACCCGACACGTTCGATAACCTCGAAAGGTCCTATGTATCTCGGGCTTAGTTTGCCTTTCTTACCGAAACGCATCACCCCCTTCCAGGGTGATACTTTAAGTAACACTTTTTCACCTACTTCGAAGTGAAAATCTTTACGCTTTGGATCTGCGTAACTCTTCTGCCTATCTCGGGCAGCTTTGAGACGGTCTCGAATCTGGACAATCTTGTCTGTCGTCTCGAAGACTATCTCTGGTCCTGATAATTGGACATCTCCAACTTCCGCCCAACAAACAGGCGATCTACACTTTCTACCGTATAATGCCTCGAAAGGCGCAGCCTTAATGCTGGTATGGTAGCTATTGTTGTAGGAGAATTCGATTAGTGGTTGGTTCTTATCCCAACTACCACCCAAATCGATAGCACATGCACGTAACATGTCTTCCAACGTCTGAATAGTACGCTCACTCTGACCGTCTGTCTGAGGATGGTAAGCCGTACTAAAATTCAAACGTGTGCCCAAAGATTGCTGGAAGCTTTTCCAGAAATGAGACGTGTATCTAGTATCTCGGTCGGAGATAATAGACACAGGTATGCCATGTAAGGCTACAATCTTATCAACGTATAAATGGGCTAACATGTCGGAGCTATAAGTCTCCTTGATGGGTAAGAAATGAGCTGACTTAGTCAGTCAATCGACTATAACCCATATTGTGTCATTTCCTTTCCTTGTTTTGGGTAACTTGGTAATAAAATCCATAGTTACACATTCCCACTTCCATTCGGGAAGTTCAGGCTGTTGTAGCAAGCCAGATGGCTTTTGATGCTCAGCCTTGACTTGCGCACAAGTTAAGCATTTTGCTACGTAAGCGGCTACAGACTTTTTCAAGCCTATCCACCAATAGTTTGCCTTTAGATCCTGATACATCTTATCGGCTCCAGGATGGACGGAGTATTTAGAACTATGGGCTTCCTGGAGAATGACATCTCTAAGTCCTCCATAAATTGGAACCCATATTTGTCCATTCAATCGTAAAATCCCGTCCTTGCTAAGAGTTAACTGCTCCTCAGTTACTCCTAACTTTTCTTTAGGATAGTTAGCTTCCAACACAGCTTCTCTCTGTGCAGCTAACAACCTTTCAATCAAATTATTCTTGACTTCAATGCTCTTGGCATTGATTCGGATGGGTTTCACCCTTTCCTTTCTACTCAGGGCATCAGCGACTACATTCGCCTTGCCGAGATGATATCTGATTTCAAAATCATAATCATTTAAAGTCTCCATCCAACGGCGTTGCCTCATGTTTAGCTCCTTCTGATTAAACAGATGTTGAAGGCTCTTATGATCCGAATAGATCACAAACTTGATACAATACAGGTAATGTCTCCACAGTTTTAGTGCGAACACAACGGCACCCAGCTCCAAGTCATGGGTGGTGTAATTCTTCTCGTGCACCTTTAACTGTCTCGAAGCATAGGCAATAACCTTGCCTTTCTGCATGAGCACACATCCCATGCCAGTGTGATGCGTCGCAATAAACCACGAACTCATCGGTACCCTCAGGTAAAGTCAGCACAGGAGCGTTGCTCAGCTTTTGCTTCAGAATATCAAAGGATTCTTGCTGCTTAGGGCCCCACACAAACTTTATCTTCTTCTTGGTCAGGGAAGTTAAGGGCGCAGCAATCCTTGAAAAATTTTCAATGAAACGCCTGTAATATCCTGCTAACCCTAGGAAACTACGAATCTCCGTAGGCGTCTTAGGCTCTTGCCAATTCATTACGGCTTCTACTTTAGCGGGATCCACCTGGATACCACGTTCGCTGACAACGTGTCCTAAGAATTGGACCTCTCGAAGCCAAAATTCGCACTTAGAGAATTTGGCATAGAGTTTCTCATGATGTAGAAGTTTGAGAATACAGCGAAGGTGTTTCTCATGGTCAGCTTGGTTCTTCGAGTATATAAGAATGTCGTCGATGAAAACGATGACGAATTTATCTAAGTATGGCTTGCTATGACACCTCGTATTTTCAATCTTTCCATTTTTGGCAAGTCTACTTGTACTTTCTATTTTTGTAAGTTGTACCTTTGTGGTATTTGGTTTTATTCCCAAATTGTACTCGAGACTTGAAATCATAATGAAAGTGCATGATTTTATTCATATCTGTGTTTGAATGCTATGTATTGTCAAAACAATTAAAAACATGTTGAAACTATGTTAAACACGTAAAAACAGTGAAATTACATCTTAATCTCAGCCCTCAAATTCATCATTGCCAAGAGATTACCCTAAACCGTACAAAAATCGGGAATTTATACGTTAATTCGGTAAAAATATCAAAATTTGGGTTAAAATAATTTTTATATTATTTTATTAATATTTTAAATAAGTAAACTAATAATTAAAAATAAATAAATAAATATTTAAAACTGAATTTTAATGATTTTTGATTATTTTGGTTAGTTAAACTAACCTGGTTAGCTAAATCCTGGTTAAATCAGCTAACCAGGTTAAATTTATCAAAGGGCAGCACTAACTGAGTTAGAAAACTCAGTTAGTGACTAACCCAGTTAGTCAGACTAACTGTTAGTAAAAAAGGGGGGTTGAACCGCGCGGAACAAGGATCGAACTCGGGACGTCTCGCTTAACAAACAAACGACTAACCACTCGGCCGGGCATGCCACATCCGGCATATCTTGAACCCAAATTACATTTAACATCTAAATAAGTACGCCAAATTAAAAAAAAAAAAAAGAAACCGCCCAGAACTGTTCATCTTCTTCTTCGACTTTAGAGTTGTTTACCGGAAATTTGGTGACCTTCCATTACTTGTAACCGAAATCAACAACTCCTATATAAACTCGACCCACTATTCATACTCGGTCCTTTCACCCGATCATCGAAGCAACCCGAAACCGAAACCACCTTCGTCGCCGGAATCCTGCATCGCCGCCGGAGAACCACCACCCACCGACTGCCGCCGTCTGTAACAGTCCGGTATACTTTTCTTTTCGACTTTACGTTTTCGATTCCGTTTTTCCTATTTCTTTTATAATTACAGTTTCCGTAATATTATTAGTATTATTATTATTATTATTATTATTATTATTATTATTATTATTATTATATTATTTTATTAGATTTAATTATTAATCTAAATTATTGATAATCAGGTTTATTTTATAGATATTAATCAAATATATAAAATAATTCCGAATAATTATATTAATCAGATTTATTTATAATCTGGATTTTTACTTTAATTAATCAGATATATTAATATTATTATTATTATTATTATTAATCAGAATTTTATTTAATATTAAACCAGAATTTATATTTTTAAAATTAGAATTATTAATTTATTAAATCAGAATTTATACTTTAAAATTCAGAATTATTATTTTATAACAATCAGAATCATCATTTTATATATATATATATATATAATAATCAGAATTATTGTTTTATATATATATATAATAATCAGAATTATTATTTAAATTATTATTTAAATCCGAATTATTATTCAGATTTATTATTTTATATAATCAGATTTATTATTTTATTTTATCTAAATCAGAATTATTATATAATAAATAGATTTACTATTTATTTAGATTAGAATTGTTATTATATATATATATATATATATATATATATATATATATATATATATATATATATATATATATATATATATATATATATATATATATATAATCAGATTTATTATTTCAAATCAGAGTTATTAATCTATATTATTATTAATATTAATCGGAATTATTATTTATAAAATCCAGAATTATAGTAAAAATATTTATAATATTTTGGTACAATTAGTAATATTATTTTAGTATATAAAAATCAGTATTTATTTTTCTCACTTATTTATAAAACAAATTGTCATATATTTCATTAAATACAAAATATGAGACATATGATTGCTATTTTAGAAATGTTAATATTATTTTTATAAATGCCTTGTTATTTAAATAATCTCTAAATTCCCAATATTTAACAAATCCTCAAAATTAATAGGGTAAATCTCTTGTGCACATTCTCTTGGGCAGTCTCTTGTTCTTGATCTTTTCCAAGAAAAACGCAACGCAACCTAAGGTGAGTATACATGACCCATTTTCTATTTTATCACATTTTGGGTGCTGTATGCATTTCTATATCAAACACACTATGTTAAACATTTTTGCACCCTCAATCCACATTTCATGTGAATCTATTTGACTCATGTTAATCACGTTATGCTACTGTTAAACATTTATGACTATGTGTTCATTAACTTTGCAAGCCTCCCCTAACAATGGCAGCGTTGTAGGTTGTAACGCCCCTCCCATAATATTATGGGTATTGTTAGGTTTATTCTATATTACTCATGTTACCACCCTTCTAGGGTTAGGCTATGTTAATTGCGTTAAACTTTGGTTTGAACACATAGATTTCATCGTTACGAGTATAACTGTTAATATGAAATCATGTAGTCACGTGGATTTGAGCATGTTAATCTATTTCAAACATATTATATTATTATCAAACTTGTATACTCGCCAACATGTTTTGTTGACTTTATTTTAAATGCATACTGCAGGGTGAGGAAGTCAAGATTTGAAGAAATGAATAGGATGGCCTAGAAACCCACTTTTGAAATAAACTATGTTTAATGTTTGTTATTTCCTTTTATGACAATGTATGAAACTTTGCAATTTTAATAAATGAAATTTAATTATATTGTCACATGTAGTGTTATGATGTTTTGAGCAATTTGTTCGTCTCATCCCGATGTTTCCGCCATCGGTTGGGGTGTGACAGATTGGTATCAGAGCCATAACTATAGGGAATTAGGTAGGATTGCCTTACTTTTCCCTAGTCTATAGTAGGAGTACTCTGATACCAGATTGGTATCAGAGCCATAACTATAGGGAATTAGGAAAAGTAGGAATACTTTTACCTAGTCTATAGTTTAGGACCTTTCTCATTTATTTGTTGTTTAAGACAATATTCCCTTCTCTCTTCCTTGCTTCCCTCTATTCTTTTGGACTTCTAATATACAAGCCTTTCCTAAGGCTAACACAATACACACATGGAAGCTGTGAAGACACTCATGTAACACAATCGAAATGATTCATCAAGATAGGGGTGATTCCCACACTTGGTGATGATTTTCATTCAGCTTAAATTTGATTTTTGCACGAAACCTACCCTCAAGTTAGGAGTGACATCCAAACCTTGATGGGAGTTTCCATTTCATATTCTAGTGGACCCTCATCTTTGGATGAGTACCAACCACATCAGGGTACGATGTTATCAAGTTAGAGGTGAAACTCGCATCTTGTTAACTAGTCCCATTCCTTGATTTTCAATCTCGCCAAAGTTTCGATTTTCCCAATCGATTATGGACGTGTAGTAACTGGAAGGACAAATATCGTTAGTCGCTCCTCGATGAGAGTATTTGTCTATTAGGCCAAAGCACGTCTCCTTAATTCGAAAAGGATTTCGATTCACTTTGGAATAGTCTTATGTTACGTTCCGTGACAATCCATATTTTTATGAAAAATCTCTTTTTATGTTATCTCAATTATCATGTGATTTACATTTGAGCGTTATCTGCATTTCAAGTTTGGGAACACGAATCACGTTATTATCGCAATCTAAAACAATTAATAATTACTCCTTCGTGAACAAACTAAATTTATCTTGCTTTCATCATACATGTTATTCTATGTGTAACGTCATGTTATTCTGTGTGCAATGCTATGTTATTCTATGTGAAACTATTTGACAATTCATGTGAAAAAAAAAACAATGTGCTATGTGGTGCATACATGAAAACAATTTTCTTAAACAAAAATATTATGATCAAGTCTCATCTTTTCTCTCTTTTGAACCTTTAGATGTCATCTTTTCAAAAGTTTTCATCTTAGATTTCGAGGACGAAATCTCCTAAAGTAGGGGAGACTGTGACACCTCGTATTTTCAATCTTTCCATTTTTGGCAAGTCTACTTGTACTTTCTATTTTTGTAAGTTGTACCTTTGTGGTATTTGGTTTTATTCCCAAATTGTACTCGAGACTTGAAATCATAATGAAAGTGCATGATTTTATTCATATCTGTGTTTGAATGCTATGTATTGTCAAAACAATTAAAAACATGTTGAAACTATGTTAAACACGTAAAAACAGTGAAATTACATCTTAATCTCAGCTCTCAAATTCATCATTGCCAAGAGATTACCCTAAACCGTACAAAAATTGGGAATTTATACGTTAATTCGGTAAAAATATCAAAATTTGGGTTAAAATAATTTTTATATTATTTTATTAATATTTTAAATAAGTAAACTAATAATTAAAATTAAATAAATAAATATTTAAAACTGAATTTTAATGATTTTTGATTATTTTGGTTAGTTAAACTAACCTAGTTAGCTAAATCCTGGTTAAATCAGCTAACCAGGTTAAATTTATCAAAGGGCAGCACTAACTGAGTTAGAAAACTCAGTTAGTGACTAACCCAGTTAGTCAGACTAACTGTTAGTAAAAAAAGGGGGGTTGAACCGTGCGGAACAAGGATCGAACTCGGGACGTCTCGCTTAACAAACAAACGACTAACCACTCGGCCGGGCATGCCACATCCGGCATATCTTGAACCCAAATTACATTTAACATCTAAATAAATGCGCCAAATTAAAAAAAAAAAAAGAAACTGCCCAGAACTGTTCATCTTCTTCTTCGACTTTAGAGTTGTTTACCGGAAATCTGGTGACCTTCCATTACTTGTAACCGAAATCAACAACTCCTATATAAACTCGACCCACTATTCATACTCGGTCCTTTCACCCGATCATCGAAGCAACCCGAAACCGAAACCACCTTCGTCGCCGGAATCCTGCATCGCCGCCGGAGAACCACCACCCACCGACTGCCGCCGTCTGCAACAGTCCGGTATTCTTTTCTTTCGACTTTACGTTTTCGATTCCGTTTTTCCTATTTCTTTTATGATTACAGTTTCCGTAATATTCTTATTATTATTATTACGTTTATTATTATTATTATTATTATTATTATTTTATTAGATTTAATTATTAATCTAAATTATTGATAATCCGGTTTATTTTATAAATATTAATCAAATATATAAAATAATTCCGAATAATTATATTAATCAGATTTATTTATAATCTGGATTTTTACTTTAATTAATCAGATATATTAATATTATTATTATTATTATTATTAATCAGAATTTTATTTAATATTAAACCAGAATTTATATTTTTAAAATCAGAATTATTAATTTATTAAATCAGAATTTATACTTTAAAATTCAGAATTATTATTTTATAACAATCAGAATCATCATTTTATATATATATATATATATATATATATATATATATATATAATAATCAGAATTATTATTTAAATCCGAATTATTATTCAGATATATTATTTTATATAATCAGATTTATTATTTTATTTTATCTAAATCAGAATTATTATATAATAATTAGATTTACTATTTATTTAGATTAGAATTGTTATTTTATATATATATATATATATAAACAGATTTATTATTTCAAATCAGAGTTATTAATCTATATTATTATTAATATTAATCGGAATTATTATTTATAAAATCCAGAATTATAGTAAAAATATTTATAATATTTTGGTACAATTAGTAATATTATTTTAGTATATAAAAATCAGTATTTATTTTTCTCACTTATTTATAAAACAAATTGTCATATATTTCATTAAATACAAAATATGAGACATATGATTGCTATTTTAGAAATGTTAATATTATTTTTATAAATGCCTTGTTATTTAAATAATCTCTAAATTCCCAATATTTAACAAATCCTCAAAATTAATAGGGTAAATCTCTTGTGCACATTCTCTTGGGCAGTCTCTTGTTCTTGATCTTTTCCAAGAAAAACGCAACGCAACCTAAGGTGAGTATACATGACCCATTTTCTATTTTATCACATTTTGGGTGCTGTATGCATTTCTATATCAAACACACTATGTTTAACATTTTTGCACCCTCAATCCACATTTCATGTGAATCTATTTGACTCATGTTAATCGCGTTATGCTACTGTTAAACATTTATGACTGTGTGTTCATTAACTTTGCAAGCCTCCCCTAACAATGGCAGCGTTGTAGGTTGTAACGCCCCTCCCATAATATTATGGGTATTGTTAGGTTTATTCTATATTACTCATGTTACCACCCTTCTAGGGTTAGGCTATGTTAATTGTGTTAAACTTTGGTTTGAACACATAGATTTCATCGTTACGAGTATAACTGCTAATATGAAATCATGTAGTCACATGGATTTGAGCATGTTAATCTATTTCAAACATATTATATTATTATCAAACTTGTATACTCGCCAACATGTTTTGTTGACTTTATTTTAAATGCATACTGCAGGGTGAGGAAGTCAAGATTTGAAGAAATGAATAGGATGGCCTAGAAACCCACTTTTGAAATAAACTATGTTTAATGTTTGTTATTTCCTTTTATGACAATGTATGAAACTTTGCAATTTTAATAAATGAAATTTAATTATATTGTCACATGTAGTGTTATGATGTTTTGAGCAATTTGTTCGTCTCATCCCGATGTTTCCGCCATCGGTTGGGGTGTGACAGATTGGTATCAGAGCCATAACTATAGGGAATTAGGTAGGATTGCCTTACTTTTCCCTAGTCTATAGTAGGAGTACTCTATTACCAGATTGGTATCAGAGCCATAACTATAGGGAATTAGGAAAAGTAGGAATACTTTTACCTAGTCTATAGTTTAGGAGCTTTCTCATTTATTTGCTGTTTAAGACAATATTCCCTTCTCTCTTCCTTGCTTCCCTCTATTCTTTTGGACTTCTAATATACAAGCCTTTCCTAAGGCTAACACAATACACACATGGAAGCTGTGAAGACACTCATGTAACACAATCGAAATGATTCATCAAGATAGGGGTGATTCCCACACTTGGTGATGATTTTCATTCAGCTTAAATTTGATTTTTGCACGAAACCTACCCTCAAGTTAGGAGTGACATCCAAACCTTGATGGGAGTTTCCATTTCATATTCTAGTGGACCCTCATCTTTGGATGAGTACCAACCACATCAGGGTACGATGTTATCAAGTTAGAGGTGAAACTCGCATCTTGTTAACTAGTCCCATTCCTTGATTTTCAATCTCGCCAAAGTTTCGATTTTCCCAATCGATTAAGGACGTGTAGTAACTGGAAGGACAAATATCGTTAGTCGCTCCTCGATGAGAGTATTTGTCTATTAGGCCAAAGCACGTCTCCTTAATTCGAAAAGGATTTCGATTCACTTTGGAATAGTCTTATGTTACGTTCCGTGACAATCCATATTTTTATGAAAAATCTCTTTTTATGTTATCTCAATTATCATGTGATTTACATTTGAGCGTTATCTTCATTTCAAGTTTGGGAACACGAATCACGTTATTATCGCAATCTAAAACAATTAATAATTACTCCTTCGTGAACAAACTAAATTTATCTTGCTTTCATCATACATGTTATTCTATGTGTAACGTCATGTTATTCTGTGTGCAATGCTATGTTATTCTATGTGAAACTATTTGACAATTCATGTGAAAAAAAAACAATGTGCTATGTGGTGCATACATGAAAACAATTTTCTTAAACAAAAACATTATGATCAAGTCTCATCTTTTCTCTCTTTTGAACCTTTAGATGTCATCTTTTCAAAAGTTTTCATCTTAGATTTCGAGGACGAAATCTCCTAAAGTAGGGGAGACTATGACACCTCGTATTTTCTATCTTTCCATTTTTGGCAAGTCTACTTGTACTTTCTATTTTTGTAAGTTGTACCTTTGTGGTATTTGGTTTTATTCCCAAATTGTACTCGAGACTTGAAATCATAATGAAAGTGCATGATTTTATTCATATCTGTGTTTGAATGCTATGTATTGTCAAAACAATTAAAAACATGTTGAAACTATGTTAAACACGTAAAAACAGTGAAATTACATCTTAATCTCAGCTCTCAAATTCATCATTGCCAAGAGATTACCCTAAACCGTACAAAAATCGGGAATTTATACGTTAATTCGGTAAAAATATCAAAATTTGGGTTAAAATAATTTTTATATTATTTTATTAATATTTTAAATAAGTAAACTAATAATTAAAATTAAATAAATAAATATTTAAAACTGAATTTTAATGATTTTTGATTATTTTGGTTAGTTAAACTAACCTGGTTAGCTAAATCCTGGTTAAATCAGCTAACCAGGTTAAATTTATCAAAGGGCAGCACTAACTGAGTTAGAAAACTCAGTTAGTGACTAACCCAGTTAGTCAGACTAACTGTTAGTAAAAAAAGGGGGGTTGAATCGCGCGGAACAAGGATCGAACTCGGGACGTCTCGCTTAACAAACAAACGACTAACCACTCGGCCGGGCATGCCACATCCGGCATATCTTGAACCCAAATTACATTTAACATCTAAATAAATGCGCCAAATTTAAAAAAAAAAAAAAGAAACCGCCCAGAACTGTTCATCTTCTTCTTCGACTTTAGAGTTGTTTACCGGAAATCTGGTGACCTTCCATTACTTGTAACCGAAATCAACAACTCCTATATAAACTCGACCCACTATTCATACTCGGTCCTTTCACCCGATCATCGAAGCAACCCGAAACCGAAACCACCTTCGTCGCCGGAATCCTGCATCGCCGCCGGAGAACCACCACCCACCGACTGCCGCCGTCTGCAACAGTCCGGTATTCTTTTCTTTTCGACTTTACGTTTTCGATTCCGTTTTTCCTTTTTCTTTTATAATTACAGTTTCCGTAATATTATTATTATTATTATTATTATTATTATTATTATTACGTTTATTATTATTATTATATTATTTTATTAGATTTAATTATTAATCAAAATTATTGATAATCAGGTTTATTTTATAAATATTAATCAAATATACAAAATAATTCCGAATAATTATATTAATCAGATTTATTTATAATCTGGATTTTTACTTTAATTAATCAGATATATTAATATTATTATTATTATTATTATTTATCAGAATTTTATTTAATATTAAACCAGAATTTATATTTTTAAAATCAGAATTATTAATTTATTAAATCAGAATTTATACTTTAAAATTCAGAATTATTATTTTATAACAATCAGAATCATCATTTTATATATATATATATATATATATATATAATAATCAGAATTATTGTTTTATATATATATAATAATCAGAATTATTATTTAAATTATTATTTAAATCCGAATTATTATACAGATTTATTATTTTATATAATCAGATTTATTATTTTATTTTATCTAAATCAGAATTATTATATAATAAATAGATTTACTATTTATTTAGATTAGAATTGTTATTTTATATATATATATATAATCAGATTTATTATTTCAAATCAGAGTTATTAATCTATATTATTATTAATATTAATCGGAATTATTATTTATAAAATCCAGAATTATAGTAAAAATATTTATATTATTTTGGTACAATTAGTAATATTATTTTAGTATATAAAAATCAGTATTTATTTTTCTCACTTATTTATAAAACAAATTGTCATATATTTCATTAAATACAAAATATGAGACATATGATTGCTATTTTAGAAATGTTAATATTATTTTTATAAATGCCTTGTTATTTAAATAATCTCTAAATTCCCAATATTTAACAAATCATCAAAATTAATAGGGTAAATCTCTTGTGCACATTATCTTGGGCAGTCTCTTGTTCTTGATCTTTTCCAAGAAAAACGCAACGCAACCTAAGGTGAGTATACATGACCCATTTTCTATTTTATCACATTTTGGGTGCTGTATGCATTTCTATATCAAACACACTATGTTAAACATTTTTGCACCCTCAATCCACATTTCATGTGAATCTATTTGACTCATGTTAATCACGTTATGCTACTGTTAAACATTTATGACTGTGTGTTCATTAACTTTGCAAGCCTCCCCTAACAATGGCAGCGCTGTAGGTTGTAACGCCCCTCCCATAATATTATGGGTATTGTTAGGTTTATTCTATATTACTCATGTTACCACCATTCTAGGGTTAGGCTATGTTAATTGCGTTAAACTTTGGTTTGAACACATAGATTTCATCGTTACGAGTATAACTGTTAATATGAAATCATGTAGTCACGTGGATTTGAGCATGTTAATCTATTTCAAACATATTATATTATTATCAAACTTGTATACTCGCCAACATGTTTTGTTGACTTTATTTTAAATGCATACTGCAGGGTGAGGAAGTCAAGATTTGAAGAAATGAATAGGATGGCCTAGAAACCCACTTTTGAAATAAACTATGTTTAATGTTTGTTATTTCCTTTTATGACAATGTATGAAACTTTGCAATTTTAATAAATGAAATTTAATTATATGACATGTAGTGTTATGATGTTTTGAGCAATTTGTTCGTCTCATCCCGATGTTTCCGCCATCGGTTGGGGTGTGACACTTGCAGACGCGATTCATGAGATCCATGAACGCAGCCGGTGCATTTGTGAGCCCAAAAGGCATCACTAGGAACTCGTAGTGACCGTAACGAGTCCTAAATGCGGTTTTATGTACGTCTTCATCCCTGACTTTCAGTTGATGGTAGCCTGTCCTCAAATCGATCTTCGAGAAATAACTTGCCCCTTGTAACTGATCGAACAAATCGTCGATCCTCGGCAAGGGATATCTATTCTTTATCGTGAACTTATTAAGCTCGCGATAATCGATGCACAGACGCATCGATCCGTCCTTCTTCTTAACAAACAGGACAGGTGCTCCCCAGGGAGACGAACTAGGTTTGATGAAACCTTTAGCTAGTAGTTCATCCAGCTGGGTCCTCAACTCCTTCATTTCGGTTGGTGCTAGCCTGTAAGGTGCTCTAGCAATAGGTGCTGCTCCAGGGATGATATCGATCCTGAATTCCACTTGCCTATCTGGTGGCAAACCAGGTAGATCCTCAGGGAAAACTTCTGGATATTCCGAAATGACGGGAATGTCTTCTATCTTTGGTTTAGGTTCTTCAATAATCACCTGTGCCATGTAAATGACACAACCCTTCTTTAGACATTTTGAAGCCTTGAGCATAGTCACTTGCTCAGGCAATCCGTACTGGGTATCTCCTCGAATGGTAAGCGATTCACCAGACGGAGTCTTTAACACCACTTGCTTTCTATTGCAGACGATTTGGGCCTGGTTGTGAGATAACCAGTCCATACCCAATAATAGGTCAAAACCGGCCAATTTAAAGGGAAGTAGAGATAGAGGAAAAGAGTGGTTCTTAATGGATATCACACATCCATCTAACACAGTGGAGACGGTTTCTATGGTGCCATCTGCTAGCTCTACCTCATAATTCACTTTTAAGGTTTTGACAGGTATATTCAGCAATTTGCAAAATTTATGATCTACGAAAGACTTATCAGCGCCCGAATCAAAAAGTACTCTTGCAAAGATATTATTTACGAGAAAAGTACCTGTGATTACGTTGTCATCCAGCACTGCTTCTTTCGCCTCCATCCTGAAGACTCTAGCATTGTTCTTCTTGGCCTCTTCAGGCTTCTTGGCATATTTAGGGCAGTTGCTTTTAATGTGCCCCTTCTCGTTGCAGTTATAGCAAGTTGCATTTTTTATCTTCTTGCAGTCCACGGTCTTGTGGTCCTTGGACTTGCACAACCCGCAAGCATACGACTTCGACTGAGTCTGCGAGTTTGATTCGAGCCTACACTTTCCAAAGTGATGTCTCTTGCAAGTCTTGCACTTGGGCTTCTCACCAGACTGTTGCCCATCCTTCCTTGACTCCGACCCCCTCTTGTTATCACCGTTTCCACGGTGTTTCTTGCTCGACCTCCGTGAAGTTTCATCTTCACGCTTTCTCTTTTCAGCTTCTTTATTCCTTAGCGATCTTTGTCGGACCGCATCCAGAGTAAGGGACAAAGATATATCGGCTACAGATCGAAAGGTCGCTGGCCGAGAGGCCTTCACGCTTGCCTTTATTTCGGGGGCTAACCCACCGATAAAACGAGCGATTCTCTTTGGCTCCGGGGTTACCAGATATGGAACCAACCGGGACATCGTGTTGAAGCTCGTTAGGTAAGCTTGGCAGTCAAGGTTTGTCATCACCAATGATAGAAAATCGGATTCTATCTTTTCCACCTCATGTTGAGGGCAGTAATTCTCCTTGATGATAGAAACGAATTCCTCCCATGTCATGCTGTATAGAACAGTCTTTCCCGAGGCCTGAACCAACGACCTCCACCAAGCCATGGCCTCGCCCTTGAATGATTGAGACACAAACTTTACCACGTCTCTGTCTGCACAGCCGCTGATGTCCACCACGGTGTCCATCTCGTCAAGCCACGTCATACAATCGACCGCTCCTTTCTCCCCAGTGAAGTCTCGGGGTTTGCATGATACAAAGTACTTGTAGGTGCAGCCTCTGGCGCGAGATGCGTCAGTATATACTCTTTCTTGACGGACACTGTTTTCATTGGACGAGTGATTATCATCGTCCTTTTTAGGCTTGGACAGCGGTTTGCTGTGAGATTTTGTGTGGGTTTTCGGCTTGGAGGGTGGTTTGGATATGGTTCTGCTCTGAGATTCAGTATATTCCTCATATTGTCGATCCAGAGCTGCCTTGACAGCATTATCGACAAGAGCTTTCAACTCTGCGCCCGTCAGATGAACCTGGGCGTTATCATATTCGTCTTCTTTCGAGTGGCTATTTTCTCCACTGGGATCAGCCATGGTAACTTGAATCTGTTACAGAAGATAACGAAAATTTTATTTAGGAGTTTATTATGTGAAGAAACACTAGATAAATGGTCGAAACCGAGATATCTAGAGGGTTTGATTCCGCATAAAAGGGTTAGCTCTCTCTCGGTTGATTCAGTTGCTACCGATCTCCTTCTCCGGTGAGTCTGCAAAAAAGAGCACCGTTAGCCTCGTCAAGGGGAGAAGAGGGTTCTCTCCTTGACCCGACTCCGGTGTGAGAATAAGTATTGGTAATGGAGAAGAGAAAGTATTTGAGAGGTAAATGTGATCTGAGTTTATACCTGAATAGTTCTCGTATTTATAACCGGGAGTTTGGGAGGGAAAACCTGTTATTGAAAAGATGACGGAAGATGCTAACGCCGTAGCGGTTATATTTCCTTCCGTTAAATTCTTTAATCCCACGTTAAGTTGCCTCGATTCGATGTGATTGCACACGGATCGTGGTTTGATCTATGGTTGGGGGATTGCCACGTGGAAAGTGATTAAGTGGAGATCATTCTCCAATTGCATGCTTTTGTTGTGATTTCAGGGATGCTTGTGATAATGACACGTATCCAGACGGTTATAACCGTCTGGGTGGTGCACGATCATATTCTTTCTAGAAGATTACTGCTGTAATCTAGTGTGACACCTTACTGTGTGTACACAGCTGAATAAATCCCAAGTCTGGGTAAAATGATATCCAAGTTTGGATATTTGGGCGGAGGTATTGATCTCGGGGTTCTAATGGAAGAAGGCGCAAGGATTTTATGCTTTCCTTTGAGCGCGCGACTATAATTTGATGATTACTTTCTCCTTTTTGTAAGACCAATGCGCGGCCGCGCAAGATTAAAAGGTTGAAAGGCCAGTTTGTGGTATGGTCTCAAATCCTTTTTATGAGGTTTTTGGGACCTTACCCCTTCAAGTCCCCCCAGTCTAGTGTTGTACTTATGCAAATAAGTGGAGCACTGGACTTATGAGAGGGAAATGTTTTTGGGCGTGAAAGATGCGGAATCTTCTATGGGAAGATTTAATTTTGTTGGAAAAGGAAAAAATGTGACTTTGTAATCATGCTCTGACACGTAATGACGTCATCTGGCAGTAAGAGTGGGTATTTTTCTCTTTGGTCTTGAGACTTGTAGTGGCGCTTTGTCAGACTTCATTAATGGGGAAATGACCCTGGTTCCTGTAGCGCCGTTTAGATGTGATGTAATTCTGACAGTTAATGATAGGTTTCTCCTTTCTCGAGGTTGAGTTCTCTTTATATATGTATTTTCGAGATACCTTGTCTTCCTAGTTGATTCTTATTAAAAAGGAAGAAACGTTCTTACCACACTCGTCTCTTGCTGGATGTTCTTAGGGTATATGAAGCTGCTGAAGGTCTCGTACTTCTTTCTCGTTCACCACCACTCACTATTATTCCGGTAAAGAATCTGGTCAAACCTGCTTCTCTGGCGGTTGTTGATTCTGACTGCAAGGTTCTTCAGCATACTGATGTTACTGCTGGTGCTAATATTGTGTTGGATGTCGATGGGTTGATGGCTCGGTTCCCGATGCTTCAAAAAGGAGAATGCCGGTTAGTGTATCGACACCGGAAAATTCGTCGGAGTGAGCAGGTGCCTGTTGTTGATGGTGATTCTGGTGCTGGTTAAGTGTTTTAACTTTAGGACCGGTTTCTGTCTTTTGTTAATGCTTTTTTGTAAGCTTTTGGTACTGGACAATTTTTTTTGAAGATCATTGCTATGATCTTGTTAAGTGTTTATGTTACACTTTTTTGATGATGTATATTGTGATATACTTTTATTCCGTAGGGTTTAATTCTTGTATGTGTGGATTACAATATGTTGCATGTTTTTGGATAGGTAAGGCGAATGAGGGATGGTATTGTGCTCATGTGTGAACGTTTGTCTAAAAGGTACAACAGTTTGTCTGTTTTTAGACTGTTCATGAGGTGTACAATGTTTGACCATATCGTTTTCGCGCGAACCAAAGAAATTACATGCAATTTGTAATTAAGCACTGATGCAAGTAAAAATGATGTTTGTATTGATAAGAGCGCAAGGCTTTGTGATACAAGACATAATAAAGAAATACATTGTGTCACACCCTGACTTTTGCGGAAGCGTGATTATGGGGTGACTTACTTGTTATCATTGCATTCAACCATATCAAACAATCTATATGATAATACCAAAGATTTGTCATCCATAAAATGAGTTTAAAACATAACAACATTGTCTAAAACGTAGACTTCAAAATTTAAGTTTTACAAACCAGATGAATTGTGTAAAAGTTTGCTAAGGACTCGTCAAAGATAATAGTTGTAATCCAAGTTTGGAAGACGTGTCTCGTCCAGGATTAAGACACACTGGCCAAACCTAAAAACCATGGATGACATCTTTATACTTAACATGGCTTGAAATTCCAACGCCCGCCAGATCCATACTTAATTTCCTGAAATACATGTAGTTTGGAAAACATCAACAAAAGTTGAGCGAGTTCATGTGTATGTGAGTCTGTATAAATCATTAATGTGTGTCTGTATAGATTGTGAAATATGTCTGTAAAAATGTATGTCCTTGGTATGTAGCAATAAGGAAAAACAGATCAATTAATGTGTAGCTAATACATTAATAAGTGACATGGTCTAGGAAGCACTCAAACCTGTAACGCGTATTTCATACCGGTCCTTCCGGCGGAACGACATAGTCACCACATGCAGCCACACGCTGGCCCATGTGTGGGGCTCGCAACACCCAGTAGATCTATCACTCATGCCTCTCGGTCCTTATACAAGGATTAATGGTCTTACGATAATAGCCTATCCATTCACGTGATCTAACAGTAAGTTCCTTAGCTAATCATACCATGTATAAAAATGTCTGTAAATGTCTGTAAATGTCTGTAAATGTCTGTAAAAGTCTGTAAATGTCTGTAAATGTCTGTAAAAGTCTGTAAATGTCTGTAATAATTGTAACATGTATTTCACCCCCGAAGTATAAAACTGAAAACGGTTAAGAGAAAAGGGGGACATGAACTCACAGTATTGCGTCTTCGGTACTCGTAACCCAAATCTCCTCAGCAAACACGACTACCTACAATGGTCTAACGTCTATTAGACGGACGGGCCGTGCCTTGACTTAGAGTTTAGTGTTTTGAGTTACGTTACATTGGCATTATGTTGTTAAAATAATAATAATTATTTTAACTTTATTAGAAAAATAGTTAGACAACTATTTCGTATTTATTTTCTTGAATGTTTTACTAAGTGTTCGGATTCTCAGCAGAGTCTCCTCTGTAAATAGAGGTGTCCATGCTTAAATAGCATATCATTTTCTGTTATATATATCCAATAGTTCATTTTCAATCATCAAACCGACATATCGACAAACAAAACGTTACTTACTTTATTTCAGCTTTATTACTCAAAACCAGACTGTTTTCGAGGATTTTTATAAAATAGTTAACCTTTTCTAAAAATTACCAAATTTTCACAGAATGTCACAAATGTACCAAAGTTTATTGTGTAAAAATATCAAAGTCCAATTCTTTACCCATATTTTATAGAAAATCATTTTCTCAACTGCAATCAGATTTGTTACCTTCTGATCGCAGTTTACGGAAATATTCACTAAAAATCAACCGTAAGTCCGTTTGACGAAATTCCAGTTGGAGGGTCGTCCTGACAATGGTGTCTATCTACTGTAAATATTTCATGAGTTGATTTTACTCAGGTTTTAAGTTGTGACTTCGAAAACAACACACTTTTTCGGCAGTAAAAATGCAGCTTGAGCTGCTGTCCAAAAATAGTCTTTTAAAAATAGTAAACGGTCTCGAAAAATTACGATTCCAGTGCCATTTGTTTAGTTATTCCAAAATACTCATTTTAGGGTTTAGAAAATCCGTTTTTCGATTTAAAATGATCCCGTTACAGCCTGTTGAAGTTGGCTGGAAATCCAACTCAGCAAGCTGTTTAAGCTTTTGTGTGTGATGAACATTCAACAATCGAACAAGAATCAAAGTGGAACAAGAGTATGAATGGACTTACTACTAGCACAAGGCTAGGGTTGAAATCTTAGGATGAGATGATAAAGAATGATGGTGAGAAAAGCTTGAACAAGGCTTCTTGAGAGCACTCCAACTTCTCACTTCTATGGAGGATCTTTACCACTTGAATGTGAGCTTGATGGAGAAGAAATGGAGGTTTGATGTATGGTAGTGATGGAATTCAGTTGTGGAGAGAGGGGGGGGGGGTATGAGCCGATTTTAGAGGGAGGAGAGAGAGAGGTGTGTATCTTGAGGAAATGATGAATATTTCTTGGAAATGTGCATCTAGCTTGTAGGAGAATTATGACATGAAATTTGGACAATGAACTCAAGATTCTCTTTACAAAAGATTTAAACAAAATATATCTTAATGATTAGGGCAGATTTTCGGTTATGGGGGGGGGGGGGGGTAAAGTGTAAATTTTTTGTTAATTAGTAGGTAATTATTAAAAGGTTAAGGGTATTTACAAGTATAGTGGGTGTATGTCATGTTTGCATGGTGCATGGGGATTTTTGTGACCATGATTAATTTAAAATAATAAAATAATATTTCTAACAATATTTTCATGTCCCGGGTAATGTCTGGTTGTTCGGTTTCGCATCGTTCCGTTAAAGCGTTTAATTGACCCGTAAAGCGTCTTTTGTGCATCTTTTTGTAACGAATTTAATTCCAACACTTAGGAAAGTGTCCAGGACCATTTAGTCAATACTCTGTATAATATGAGTGTGCTAAAAGCTGAATTGTTACTGAAAATGCGGAATTCTGTAATTAAATTGCGTTTTAGGCACTTTCCGGCACTCAAACTATCACCTAGTGACATAGTCTTATGGTCCTCACTTCCCTACACTCCATACTGGTGTAGTGTTTTATCCCTGGCCCATACTGGCCTAAAAATAGTGTCTGTCTATGTACTGGCATTGTCAGCATGTGTCTGAGTTATTCGCTCACTGTACTAAATGTGCTTTGTGCATCAGGTTGTCACTAAGAGTCTGTATGAAATAATTGAAGTGACTGTATGTAAGAATGCACATGTATGTTTGTAATCTAAATCAGTAAGCAGTTTAAAGTGTCAGTTGTAATCAAGCACAGTCATTAAGCTCATAATTAAAATTAATTAATTGTACGGATGCATGCAAAATTGACGGTTGTCACATTCTCCCCCCGTTAAGAAAATTTCGTCCTCGAAATTTGTACTACCTTAACTCCTTAGGGTTTCATTATGTATGTATGCATATGAATAGTACCGAGGTAGATAATCACCAAATCGAATCAAACCCTATTCACATCAAGTGAGTCCAAGAATATATATAATATCACGAATTAAAAGGTATGTGCTTTTAGCATTTGGCGTCGAAGGTACAAGACGTATCGACGCATACTCTAGTGTAATCCAGTTAACAGGGGTTTCACAAAAGAGGAGTTTTGTCCAATAGGATTCTCAAATGATTGGTTATAGTATGCAAATTTTCACAAACCATAGCATCCGCTACATGAACTCAAAATCAACAACTTGGAGATGAAAATGACCTGTCAGCTTTCGAATGAGTAAATGATAAGAATTTGTGTGCTGACATTCTCGAATTGCGAAAATACACTGAATGAAATACAAGTGAATCTGGTGTATCATTGTCTTGATTCGTAGTTGCATCAGGAATGTTTAAATGACTTAGTTCAAACAAAAGTATATGTAGTTTTGTGTAAAACGATCGACCATGATTAGAACAAGCTGCAAATTTGCAATGACACCACAAGGTGTTGAAATGACGAGAGATAATAATGGTGACTGAACAAGTTCATCGTGCCTGAAATCAAATGAAAGTGTACAAAGACAACCCGAAGGTTTGATTTACACAATGTCGTAAAGTTTCCAGTTGAACAAAGAATATCAAAGAGCCACTGTTTTTGATCGAAGGTGAAAAAAATATTAAATACCACAAGGTATTCGATTTGTCAATGAAAGTATCGTCAGGAGGTACATTGGGCTTATGAAATGAATCTATGTACCATTGCCTTAACACACAACTGTGTTGAGACTGCTTTAATCATGATAAACAAAACGGATTTAGTGCAAGTCAATAAATAATCAAATCCGTGTATGAGGTGCGTAACGAACTTAGCACAAGCTTCAATTCCGTGAAAGTATCACCGCAAGGTATCGAAATCAACATATGATTTAGTGGAGTCGCAGGCCAATCGAGTCCACTATGTCTCGAAACAAAAGAACCTTTGCAAGAATATTTGAATGTGATGTTCCCAATACATCACATGGCGTCTCATATTAAAACATGTGAAATGGATAATGTAACACCCCCAAAATCCCACCTGCGGAAACCCCGCGAGGCGTGTTACGCATCAGAGTTCGAGCCACCAATCACATTGAACCAATGATAAATATTTAAATAAGTCATGACATTGATTACTAAAATAAGATGTCAACATGATATCAATTCTCAAAAGTTGTGTAGCGGAAGCATGTAATCGTTTAGCAATCGTTTCATAATAATATTCAAAATCAATGTATTGTTTATAAGTGAATCCAAGAGTCTCGATCCATGACCACTCCAGCACTCCCAGATAGCAAGTCCATGTTCCAAGGTTAACGACCTACAAGCATGCAAACAAGTGTGTCAGACTACGCTGGTGAGTTCAAGGTTTTGTTAACGTGTTGTGTTACCAGATATATGTTAATGCGATTCAATGTTGCGTTACGATGTCGTTCACGTTAGATACCCTAGGGAGTGTGCCCATATGTATCCGGGGAGTGGGTACCCCTTAACGGCCGATGCTATGTTGTACCGTATGCAGCGTCAATGATGGGAATGCCTAACCCCAATGCCCGAAACTAGGCATTGGTCAAAGTCAAGGTATCAAACAACCTTGACAAGCTGTAGGAGGTCTTATATCCGCGTTGTATTCACAAGTTGTCCCAGTAATTAGTTCACGCCCGTCCTTACGGCCCGGTGTGAGGGTGCCAAACCTAATAGCGCTATCAACTAATTACCCCCATTGCCCTCCAGGCAATCCGATGATAGATTCCATGTTCAATACCCAAAACCGATTAAGTTGTTTACCCAAAGTTTCCCTTCCAAATGTTTACCAGTTGTCCCAAACCACCGGGACGCATGCTTGAGAAAATGCATTGAACTCACCTGGGATTGCTCGGTATGATACACAATAGTTCAATTAAGCTACAAAGTGATCAACCATGTCCTATCACAGTTACCATACAAGTCAGGTTCTGACTTCAAATAATGCACATAGGTTTGCTCATAACTAACAGGTTTTAAACATGTATTGATCATAACAAACACGTATAACACATTAGCAGTCCAGTTGATAACATACTAGCACTTGTACAACCCCAAAGATAAAGCCCAAGCAACCGGCGGCCCAACCTATTGTGCGATCAGCACAACTTGTGCGATCCACAATGGGTTGTGCGGTCAGTCTTATACCCGGCCCAAAACATAAGTAGTTCAGTAAGTACACGGCCCAAATAAAATAACATGACTTGTGCGGTCCAGATTGGGGTTGTGCGACTGACTTTGGGCTTGTTCGGCCCAATCAGCATAACGACTCAACTTGTGCGATTCATTTGGGTTGTGCGATCTGACCAGCCCAACCCAACATGTCCCCCGGCCCAACAGTTAAACTGATCCGATAACCTTGTGCGATTTATTCTTGTGCGACGGTGAGTCTCTTGTGCGAGTGACTTGTACGTTTGGATCAGATCTTGAATGATCTGATCTTGTGCGATTTGGCCTTTAGTGCGACAGGAGGTCTTGTGCGACCGGTGTTTAAATTCCGGATATTAAGTTTATTCGGTTACAATCATTTAACAAGTTTCCTTATTTACACTTATCAATTAACAAGTTTCCAACTAATCATACAACACATAATAGATCAAACGAGGCATATTTTAGTAAATTCACAAGAACCCTAACATGATCATTATCATAAACAATAATCCTATCGACTCATATGGTTTGGTCCGATCACATAAACATAAACATATCATCGATTGCCTTCATTCGATCTTAATCATCCTATAAACAATTCGGACAACAGTACATGATAGCCTAAACTATCTAATCAAGTTTTGATTATAATCATGCAACCTTATTGTAACGATTTCACCAACATGAACCCTATCGGATTTAATAAATCATAGAACTATAACATCGTTCAACAAGAACCCAATTCAAACATGGCAGCCGATTTTCACTATCATATAATCAAATCGTGAAAGCATGACATTAATCATAACACGCTAATCATAAAGCACTAACCGATTAAAGGAGAGAGTGATCCGTATGAGAAACAAGATCTTCGGTTGCCTTGCCGTCGAGTTTGAGCGAGAGAGAGAGAAGCTAGGGTTTGTGAGTGTAAAGTGTTTAGTAAAAAGTGTGAGATGGTAATCACCTCTCAAGTGTATACGAGTAGGGGATGGGCCGAACCCCCACTTGGGCTGCCCATTGGTTCCGGTTGCAAGAAATACGGCCCAAATGGCCTTGTGCGGTCGAGTGTGTGTAGTGTTGTGCGATCCGGGTTTCAACCAAACATGTATAACATACATTCACATAATTCATTAACACATAAACATGCAATACTCACAATACATTCCATCATATCACAACATGTACATTACAAGTCAATTAAGTCAAACAACTAATCAGTCAAAGTCAACGTGCATTTAATGCGAAAGTGAAAGTCGAAAACTCGAGTTGTCACAGTATCCCCAACTAAAAAGAAATTTCGTCCCGAAATTTGGTGCGCACTCACTGAGAAAGCTAGATAAGTTAAAGCTAGGTAAGTTATATCGTTTGCTGGTTTTCCTGGGGTGTCACATCCTCCCCAACTTGGAAGAAATTTCGTCCCGAAATTCACCAGTGATATCAAGAGTTGGTTCAATCCCTTGAACAATTGAGAACATTAAAGTTTTAACATATCCTTCCGTTCCTATGTGAACTTCAGTCCACGTATTGAAGTTTAACAAGCCCTCACGATTGTCACATGACTCATGCTAGCGAACCTTGACTTCTTAGCCCATGCTTTCGATAGATTCCCAGATATATACAACTGATCCGATGACCTCAAATTCCGGTAAGGGTATCACCAGGGTTTCATCGGGCAACCACTGCCTTAAACCTAGGGCATACATACCATTACGATAGTCATCCCGTTTCATCAATTAGCCTGAGTTTGTGAGCCAAGTCACCGTTTGTTCCAGTAATCCGAATGTCTCACGCATCGTAAAGTGAGCTTGCCATATTTTCTATAGCATACCGCACCCCCCAGGGTGATGCTTTCGATTATGACACGTTTGCCTACAACAAACTCCCAGTGTTTCCTAAGCTAATCAGCTTTCCTAGCGCTCATGCGCTGCCATCAAACAATTTCCGATCTAAGCAATGTTCGAGGGTTTTGAGCTCAAGTCCTGGACCTGCGATTACGTTGTCAACTACATTAGTCCAACAAGGAGATTAGAGTTACTGTCCAGGTTATGCCTCAGCATGGGCTGTATGCATACTATCATGGTGCAGCTGCATTAGAGCTTCTCCCCAAGATAAGTGTCCTTCCCAAACGTTTACTAAAGTCAGTTATGCACATACTTACAACATGCCTTCGTGTGCTCAGATGGTTCGTCACTTTGCTCGATTGTCCTACAGTAATGAGCAATGTTCATGTCAAGACATGAGTCAAAGGTGTGCGCCATGCCCGCCATAAATTAGGTATAGTCCAGTAGGTAATAGGAGTTGGCACCTCATGCCTATAATCCGTCTCTTCCAGAGAAATTTTCACAAGCTGAGAAGACTCATCAGTTCCCTTGACTGCAAGGAGGTGTGCTGGTCACATTCAGCGATCAACACTGTTTGTGCTTCCATTTCGAGTTGTAAATAGGCTAGTGGCAGCCTTCATAACAGTCTGCTCCCATCTTCCACATAGGTGTTGCCAGTTTCTTATACTTCGCCTTGACTTTTCCCAGAGTCAAAAGTCATACCCATACATTGTTAGACGGGTTTTCATGCCCAATCATCAGTACAAGATTCACATGTCCAAACGTCTTTCTTTAAAATCCAGTTGAATAGAATTTTCGAAGCCGGTGTGTTTTGCTAACCACAACTTCCCTACCGTTGCTGTGAAGTGAGATTTATAGTTGTTCTATGAGTTAATGAATATCGTTCGTTTCACCAAGGTTGCTCTTCCATGCCCCGCATGGACTCAACTTGAAAATTCTCTCCCGTTAGTTCCCTAGTTTGTACAGAACGAGTTGTGTCAGGTGGGTTAGAGTCGATGGCGAGCTGCAAAGTCCATACACATTCAGGTTCCACAGTCGTAATCCACTCAGAAGTTCCATCCAACGATGCCATTTACTGATTTAGCTCTTTCGAAACCAGAGTACACGGAAGGCCCTTGTGATCGGTCTAAGTAACGCATTTGGTACCGTCCAAGTAACGCCTCCGTGTAACTCCAAAGACCACGGTTTCCACCACCAGTTGTGTGTCATGCAGTTCTTCTTTGTAATTTCAGTACGTAAGTCGTTACTCTCTCGTGTTGCGTCGACGTGTAACTGGGACTCTGATTCAAAACATAATGATATACCACTGTATTACCCATGCCCTTGGGTAAAAATGAGGCTCAGTACCTTACTGAATTAGGATTCGAAAGCTGAAGAGACGTCCTCATGTTCGGTCTTTCGCGAACACGGCACCCCGCTGTGCTAAAGGGATCTAAGCTATGCGACCTTCGAAATTCCTGTGATAAATCAAGCGGAACCAAGAAATCGTTGTATCCTCGAAGGACTTTTAGTGTCGATCAGTTTCCAAAGAAAACGGGTCTTAGCGAGATTCACGTGCATTCCCACTTTGTTGATTACATTACCCAAAAGGTACCTCTCGAATTCAGAAGCTACATTTATCAAGACTTCGCGTGATGTGGCTCCTCCATCAGGACCTCCCAAATAGGATAAAAAGTTGTCCATGTTGTTGCTTTCCCCCTGAAAAGGGTTCAAAATGTCACCCAATAGCATGGTCGGTTCACATGATCTATGAGGCTGCTGGTGTGATGATCGCTCTAAAGGTCTTGGAGTACAAAGTTGTATGGCCGAATTGCGTTTGGTAAGCTTCTTTAAGAACTTTCTTCCCTTGGATTTCCATCTGATAATAATGCGCTCGTAATTTAATCCTCGAATGAAAGCTCGTCTCTTGTAACTAGTCGATCAGTTTTCGATATATGGCCGCGGCAAACGGTTCTCAACTGTCGTCTCGATGGGTGCTCGATAATTGGTACGTACACACAAAAAGGCTTATCTTCACGGATATAACTAGGGCTTCCCAAAGTGAGAATTAGGTCCAACAAACTCTTGTGCAACAATTCTCGTAGTAGATTACACAGTTCTTGCAACCCTCCTGGTGTAAGACGGTAAGAGTATGAGTATTCGGAGCTCCCCCTAATCGTGAGATCACTGAGTTTCTGACTAATAGTTGTGGTAGTAGACCTAAAAGCTCCTCCAATTGCACTTTGAGATGAGTCACAACAATCGGTGGGTCTTGGATCCTATCTTACTTAGTCTGATCATTAGATATAGTTGCTAATACAGTGAGGTCCTCCTTCCATAGGCGCTTTCGAGGCTGTCATTACTGACATGGTGCTAATCTTTTCACCACTCTGGTACTTTAGAGCATATAGTGACGCTAAATTTCTTCTCACAGGGTACGTCCAGGCGATATGTCCTAATAACCCATCAACACTAACTATTGCGCCGTAACTACCAAGGATAGCAGACGTAACACCGGTGTCGAATGTCTGTCCCTCGCAATATCGAGTTTGCATCCCAACTAACATATGCGGTTTCCGCTGACCTGCCATCAGCCGGTTTCATAACAGGTTTGGTTTCAAGAAGCATCAGGGTTAAACGGGATCAAGCCGAAGCGATTTGCTATCCATCCAAACTACCATGTTGTTATTGTCCTGTCGTCGCCCACGTCAATCCTAAATATCCTTTCGCGAGCACCACTGTCGGTGTTATTGTTACAATCACACGGATTTCTACCATACTGTCATCGCTCCCTTGGTTGTTGTCGTTTTGAATTATCAACTGCCATTACATGCCGTAGGCACCTTCATTTCCATACTGTAAGCTACTATTACAAGTACCTTGATGTCACGATAGTTGTTGCTTCTAATGTTGTTGCTCGAAACAGGACTCTACGATCCTTCACCAACGATGTCCATCTCTTCATATTTCGTGCTAAGTTCCAGGGTGCTACTCGTTGTGTTGGAAGTTACACAGTCCACATCCTGGTCGATTGTCATCGTTTACGTTTCGATTGATTCATAAAAGTCGGCTCCCATAAGTTGCTGACCAGAATTAAGGATTCGTTTGGAGTCAAATCGTTGATGTTCTTTGTCAATAGTTGGAGTCGTTCCAATGCTGAAATCGGTAGAGTACTGAATCTACCCTTATGCCCATCGTCCTCACAAGTTGACTGGGTAAAACACGGTATGTTTCCAAAGTGTTGCCGGTGTGACCGCCCTTCAGGGTCTGGGATGTGAGTATATTGAGTTCCAACAACAAAGAGGAGTGAGGGGGAAAGAAAAGGGGTATAAACCAATCATGGACGCTGCAACATCCACTCAGGGACGTTCGTACAAGCACCTAGCATTCTACTTAGTTCGCTAGGCGTTCAGAGGGATGTTCAAGTAATACTCGATAACATTGAGATTCAAAAGCATTCAGAGACAGGTGAGAAAGTCACATTCGAGTAGGAGACGATCACTGTTATGACTCCTATTAGTTTGTTACGTTTCACACTGATCAATTAACAGAGCGGAACCCCTCCTTCACTTGTTAAGCCTCACTGGGACTCGCATGCACCCCACATTATTATTATGTGTGCACCCACAATAATATTGTGATTTGCATGCTCATCTCAGCTCCTCCTAACTCATGTCGAATGGTTCCCCCAACTCGAAAAGAAAACAGAGAGCATCACATAACATAAGTCACGAAGGTTTAGAGAATTACCACCCTATCAGTCATATAACACGTGCAAGGGATACGTAAGTTCATACTATCGTGTTTAACGTGCACCAGCATGCAATATCATATGTAAGTGTCCACTAGTTACGTAGTACAATGAGTATACGAAAGACGAACCTTGCAATCTGGAGCTGAGTGTCATGATCGATTTTCGAAGGTGTTCGGTTATAGTCTGGTTTTACAAAAACGTTTTAAAACCTAGTTCACTATAACCAGTGGCTCTGATACCAACTGTAACACCCCCAAAATCCCACCTGCGGAAACCCCGCGAGGCGTGTTACGCATCAGAGTTCGAGCCACCAATCACATTGAACCAATGATAAATATTTAAATAAGTCATGACATTGATTACTAAAATAAGATGTCAACATGATATCAATTCTCAAAAGTTGTGTAGCGGAAGCATGTAATCGTTTAGCAATCGTTTCATAATAATATTCAAAATCAATGTATTGTTTATAAGTGAATCCAAGAGTCTCGATCCATGACCACTCCAGCACTCCCAGATAGCAAGTCCATGTTCTAAGGTTAACGACCTACAAGCATGCAAACAAGTGTGTCAGACTACGCTGGTGAGTTCAAGGTTTTGTTAACGTGTTGTGTTACCAGATATATGTTAATGCGATTCAATGTTGCGTTACGATGTCGTTCACGTTAGATACCCTAGGGAGTGTGCCCATATGTATCCGGGGAGTGGGTACCCCTTAACGGCCGATGCTATGTTGTACCGTATGCAGCGTCAATGATGGGAATGCCTAACCCCAATGCCCGAAACCAGGCATTGGTCAAAGTCAAGGTATCAAACAACCTTGACAAGCTGTAGGAGGTCTTATATCCGCGTTGTATTCACAAGTTGTCCCAGTAATTAGTTCACGCCCGTCCTTACGGCCCGGTGTGAGGGTGCCAAACCTAATAGCGCTATCAACTAGTTACCCCCATTGCCTCCAGGCAATCCGATGATAGATTCCATGTTCAATACCCAAAACCGATTAAGTTGTTTACCCAAAGTTTCCCTTCCAAATGTTTACCAGTTGTCCCAAACCACCGGGACGCATGCTTGAGAAAATGCATTGAACTCACCTGGGATTGCTCGGTATGATACACAATAGTTCAATTAAGCTACAAAGTGATCAACCACGTCCTATCACAGTTACCATACAAGTCAGGTTCTGACTTCAAATAATGCACATAGGTTTGCTCATAACTAACAGGTTTTAAACATGTATTGATCATAACAAACACGTATAACACATTAGCAGTCCAGTTGATAACATACTAGCACTTGTACAACCCCAAAGATAAAGCCCAAGCAACCGGCGGCCCAACCTATTGTGCGATCAGCACAACTTGTGCGATCCACAATGGGTTGTGCGGTCAGTCTTATACCCGGCCCAAAACATAAGTAGTTCAGTAAGTACACGGCCCAAATAAAATAACATGACTTGTGCGGTCCAGATTGGGGTTGTGCGACTGACTTTGGGCTTGTTCGGCCCAATCAGCATAACGACTCAACTTGTGCGATTCATTTGGGTTGTGCGATCTGACCAGCCCAACCCAACATGTCCCCCGGCCCAACAGTTAAACTGATCCGATAACCTTGTGCGATTTATTCTTGTGCGACGGTGAGTCTCTTGTGCGAGTGACTTGTACGTTTGGATCAGATCTTGAATGATCTGATCTTGTGCGATTTGGCCTTTAGTGCGACAGGAGGTCTTGTGCGACTGGTGTTTAAATTCCGGATATTAAGTTTATTCGGTTACAATCATTTAACAAGTTTCCTTATTTACACTTATCAATTAACAAGTTTCCAACTAATCATACAACACATAATAGATCAAACGAGGCATATTTTAGTAAATTCACAAGAACCCTAACATGATCATTATCATAAACAATAATCCTATCGACTCATATGGTTTGGTCCGATCACATAAACATAAACATATCATCGATTGCCTTCATTCGATCTTAATCATCCTATAAACAATTCGGACAACAGTACATGATAGCCTAAACTATCTAATCAAGTTTTGATTATAATCATGCAACCTTATTGTAACGATTTCACCAACATGAACCCTATCGGATTTAATAAATCATAGAACTATAACATCGTTCAACAAGAACCCAATTCAAACATGGCAGCCGATTTTCACTATCATATAATCAAATCGTGAAAGCATGACATTAATCATAACACGCTAATCATAAAGCACTAACCGATTAAAGGAGAGAGTGATCCGTATGAGAAACAAGATCTTCGGTTGCCTTGCCGTCGAGTTTGAGCGAGAGAGAGAGAAGCTAGGGTTTGTGAGTGTAAAGTGTTTAGTAAAAAGTGTGAGATGGTAATCACCTCTCAAGTGTATACGAGTAGGGGATGGGCCGAACCCCCACTTGGGCTGCCCATTGGTTCCGGTTGCAAGAAATACGGCCCAAATGGCCTTGTGCGGTCGAGTGTGTGTAGTGTTGTGCGATCCGGGTTTCAACCAAACATGTATAACATACATTCACATAATTCATTAACACATAAACATGCAATACTCACAATACATTCCATCATATCACAACATGTACATTACAAGTCAATTAAGTCAAACAACTAATCAGTCAAAGTCAACGTGCATTTAATGCGAAAGTGAAAGTCGAAAACTCGAGTTGTCACAGATAAGTTCAAGCAATTGAACTTATTTTTAGCATAACGCGACAATAAACGTATGTACCAATAAGGGAAATCTCAGCATGGTTAATGTATCTTGAAACAAAAGAAGTTTTCGAGAAAGTGTGTTGACTTGATAGCAGAAGAGTCAACCGTTACAATAATGTAGGCCATTCGAATCTCAAACCAGTAGTTAGATTTAGCAACATAATATTCGAATTTCAATGAAGCGTTCGAAATGAAACCGTATGCGTAGCAAATGGTGTACGCGTATTATGTGAGTTTCCAGGTGATGAAACAATGAGTATGAGGTAATGACCATGTATCGAAGCAAATGTGTGTTCGCTCTTAGCGAAGAAAATCAAAGCGATGCAACTACTTTAAGGGGGGTAGAGATGCAAACATCTACTCGGCTAGAAGCAAAAGTGAAGATTTTAACGAAAGAATTTTCAAGTACTTTCTATTCTGTTAACTGAAATGGCATATATGTCAGGTTAATAGTGTTCGATTGAGTTAACAGATATGGTGTCTAAGTAATAACCTTTACAAGTTTGGACCTGGGTTCCCAAGGGTCCTAATCATATGTTTTCTAGATCCTCAAGGTTTCATATTCTGTGTAACTCGGTTTTGTGCATTGTGTAGGAAACACCATCTTGTGTGCGTATAAAGACAAGTTATCGTCCCACGATTTCCCCGGTATACTTTCTCCCTGAATTCATCGCTAAGGACACTCGATCGTCAAACAGTCATGTAATAGTAGTTGGATCCTCACAGTTAGTTAAATACGTAATTCGTTAATCCTTAGCGAGAGTCACCGACTCTCGTGGGTTAGCTCGTTTGGCTCCTAGTAATTGATGCTCATTTGAAAGTCACATCCTTCTTCTTGATGAGCAGAGCTGGGGTTACCCAAAATGGGAAACTTGGTCTGTTATCTTCCTTCTCTACCAGCTACTGAAGCTACACTGTCGATCCTTGCATGTCTGAAGGTGTAAATTGCCAAGGTGTATTGGCTGCAAGCACGGCGCCTGGAAATCAAATCGATGCAAAATTCGACTTGTCACTGAGTAGATAATTCTGGCAAGTTTTCGGGGATGGCTTCAGGATATTCTTTTATCACAGGGACATGTTCGAGTTTTAGTTCTTCGGCTCCCTTGTCCCCGACATGAGCCATAAAACAACCCATCCTTTTCGTAACATTCTTTGTGCCTTCAAGCGATTTGTAATTTGCAGAGGCGTATCCTGCTTCATGAGTCAAGATCACTTCTTCGTTCGCCATCATGGTGCGGATATCAATCTCCTATTGATCATTTGTCAACCAATCCCTCCAACTACCTTGTTGAAGTCTCCCAATTCATTGGCAGTAGATCAAGTGTAATCTTACGCTTCCCGTGTTCTATCTTGCCGATTCCAGTTACTGTGTTGGCTTCCACTAGCTTCCCCTAAGCTAGTTCCAATGGGTATTGGAATATCTACTTACTCGCTGCTTAAACCAATTATACTCTCGAACTCTTAGAGGTGCGAATCGTAGAATTTGCAACAGTATTTGGCAATAAAGATGCATAACATTGAGTAGTATGGGACGTACCGATATCCATGCTTGGATTCCTGGCGTGCTTCTCTGGCTCCGGTGTTAGACATCTTTCCCATGATTTTGCTTAATCTCCCTTGGGTAATCTTTCCTAAAGTGCCTCATATCCCCGCAGGTATAACATCCTTTATCTTTCCCCTTTCCTTTCTTTCCACGCTTCGTCTCACTCCAACACGTTTCCCTGTTGTGTCCCACTTTGCCACAGCTGTCACACTTCCCATTTTTACATCGCCCGGTATGATGACGTCGGCACCTGTCGCATTTAGGTAGTTTACCCATGTACTCTTTTCTCTTTTTGACCTTTTTGTTGCTATTCGTCTGAGTACTCTGCTTGAAGTTTGCGAACTTCCTCTTGTTATCTCCAGATGACTCTACATGAGTCTCCTTCTTCTCCTCAGAGGTTGAAAATTTGTTCATTCTGATTGCCTCTTCAGTCAAGGCCACACTTAGATTAATGGCTTCAGCGATCGTTGTAGGCTTCGATGTCGTCACCATGCTCATGATTTGGGGTGCCAATCCCCTAATGAAACGCTCAATCTTCTTAAACTCTGGGTCTACCATGTAAGGAACGATACGCGACAGAACTTGGAACTTCTCCACATACTCAGCTATTTTTGGACCTTCCATCTTCAAGTTCCAGAACTCAGTTTCCACCTTCTGGCTTTCTGTTCTCGAACAGTACTTTTTATGCATTAGCTCTTTCAGCTCGTCCCATGATAAAGCATACGCAGTAGTCTCGCCCATCGTCTGAACCTGGAGTTTCCACCATGACAAAGCCCCATCTTGGAACAGTCCGGAAATGTACGTGACCTGGTGCTCTGGGGAGCATTTGCTCGCATGCAAAACAATGTCCGTTTTCTCAACCCAGCGCACGAAAGCTACGGCACCCCCAGTGCCGTCGAAAAGTAGGGGCTTGCAGCCTAAGAACTGCTTGTAGGTACAACCGTTGGCTGGGTTATTTCCCGAGGTACCTCCGCTGCGCTCAGAGCGAAGGGCCTCGTACTGCACGATGACCTGTAAGAGGCGTTCTTGAAATTCCGCCTCTGTAGTCGGCAGAGGGTTGTTGGTATCGGTGTTTCCTTGAATTGACATCTTCTAAGAGGAAGATTGGATAGGTCAGGTTTCTTTAAGAACATAAGCACAAAAGCATCTACTTAACGACTGAAACCCAGGGGGTGTATTACATATATGTATATACGTAGTTGTTATAACAATCAATCACATATCGTCACAATTATTGCACAACATGTAAATAGGAATGTAACAAGTAAACATGTAGCATTATTGTTGTAGCACAAATATGCTGATCAACAGCGTGCTTAGTGGGAACATAGCGATCGAGTTTTTCATTAGTTATTAGTCATAAGTATTGTCGCATGTTTAAAGATGATTGGGCTTTCGTCATCCTCCGACCACAATCACTGTGTTTTACAAAACGTATCATATCAGAAGGAACGCAGGGTCACCCTACCCTTGTCCAACAAGTATATTAGTGCATCAAAATTACGTAGTCAGAAGTGGTCTTTAAAGTCTCCACAACCCGGCTTATCATTAGTGTTTTTACCAAAGTGTAATGCAATCCGCATGAATCCAGAAACCAACTATACTGGTGACTGAGGAAGAGGAGGAAAAGAAAGTAAACTGTTAACGCGCGTGGACTTCCTCCTCGGGCTTGTGTACATGTCGAAGTAATTGTCTGCTCTGCTGCTCGATAGTAAAGAAATGAGTATCAGAATCCTGGAAACGGTGTGATAGCAACGGTCGAGAGCGCGAAAGGAACCTTGATATATGTGGAGGTTAAATGTATACTGGCAATAGACAGGGTGGAGGGCGTGGTGTCTTACATAAACTTTTCAGGCAATATGCTGTTTTGTGATGTAAATACTTAAATCATGTTTTCAATTATGCAATGTTTTTGCATTTGAAGTTACCAAATGTGGGGTCAGCTCAAGCTCCAACACTCTGTGAATCATATCCTCAAACTGTAGCTCATGTGACAGGTGTACTCATCCTGTGTGTAGCCTCCATAATGTGAGGGATGACAAGGGTCTAAAATCAACATAGTGTAGCATAGGGATCCATCGAAATGACTTGTCCAGCGTTGTAGAGGTGAATGTAGCAAACGGCGCGTCTTGTAAAGTTTAGGAAAAATGTTGCCGTAGCAGAAGAATCGTTATGCGGGTGCTGACCTGGAGCGCCTTCCCGGGGTGCGGGTACGTCTTGAAAGAGAGCGGTAGGCATGTCGGTGCAATGGACGTCGGTCTTCATAGGTGCAACATCAGCGGGTGCAGGTGCGGTAGAAATGTCTCAACAAAAGAAGATTAATAGGTACAGGTACTGGGTCTGGTAAGAGGAGTGCAAGGTATAGTAGTCCAAAGGAAATAATGTCACGTTTAAATAGGTTCAGCAGGTGCAACATCAAGCTGGCCCGCAAGGAACTGGAGCTGCCTCAGGGGCAGGTCCTGGGGAGTGTGAGGGTATGTGATCTTGAGCAAGTGTTAGTGCAGTAGTCAAAGTGGCGTCGTCGTCCGTGTCGGGAGCAAAAAGCGGTAACCTACCTGTTTGTAAAGTCGTAAATGTTGCAGACTCAAAGGAGTCTGAAATCGAATGTATACTAGAATCAGAGGATAGTTTGATAATAGGGATCCCAAAACGTAGAGTTAGTAACAACGTCCTCATCTAACTTTCCATCATCCTGGGTATCAACGGAAGGATCATCAATAAGCAAATTAACGTCATCATCAAACAATTTGTCAAAGAGGTAGATTCTTGGGGAAAATAATCATGAGCGGCACGGCGTCGAGAATCGGAGCCACGATGTGCTCGTCATCGAAGTGTCCAAATGAGGAGGTGGTCGTGGACCGAAACAAGGATGACAGGAAGATTCTTGTCAAGGAAGCCATCAGCAAGGTAATTCATCACCAGAGTCTGGCAGTGCGGATGGTTGGCAGTCGTCCTCGTTCTTGGTCAATATGTCAGGGTCACTCTCAGTGTCTGACGTAAATATCTCCGGCGCAGGTACAGTCTCATCATCTGTGGCGGTGGCGGTAGGGTCGTCAATGCTTGACAACTCGCTTTTTGATCAAGGCGACATGCGTATCGGTATATGGTAGTCATAGTATGTATTAAGACAGTTTCCACATATGCACGTTTATCAATAATCAACAATTAAGCATGTATGCGATAGCAATGTAAGCAAGTAACCATCCTAGTCTTCCCTAGACTATCTCACCCAGTCTCTTAGACCGAACTCCCTAGTCTCTCAGACTAACTCCCTGGTCACTAAGACCAACTCCCTGGTCTCTAAGACCAACTTCCTGGTCTCTAAGACCAACTCCCTGGTCTCTAAGACCAACTACCTGGTCTCTAAGACCAACTCCCTGGTCTCTAAAACCAACTCCCTGGTCTCTAAGACCAACTTCCCCAGTCTCTAGGACTAAATCCCTGGTCTTTAAGACCAAACCTCCCAGTCTCTAAGACTAAATCCCTGGTCTCTAAGACTGAACCTCCTCAATCTCTAAGATTGATCCCCTCAGTCTCTAAGACTGAACCTCCCCAGCCTCTAAGGCTGAACCTCCCTCAATCTCTAAGATTGAATCCCTCAGTCTCTAAGACTGAATTATAAACATATATTTTGGAATGTGTATTTGTGCCTTTTGTTTGTAAAAATGTTTGTTCCTTGGATCTGGGCGTTTTGTGTATGCAATGAAAACATGTTTGTAAAAGCGTTTTCGTGAGAGCCCTATTGATCGTAGTCTAGACTTGAGAATGAATCCTAGTTCGCTACGATCGAAGCTCTGATACCAAGCTGTCACACCCTGACTTTTGCGGAAGCGTGATTATGGGGTGACTTACTTGTTATCATTGCATTCAACCATATCAAACAATCTATATGATAATACCAAAGATTTGTCATCCATAAAATGAGTTTAAAACATAACAACATTGTCTAAAACGTTGACTTCAAAATTTAAGTTTTACAAACCAGATGAATTGTGTAAAAGTTTGCTAAGGACTCGTCAAAGATAATAGTTGTAATCCAAGTTTGGAAGACGTGTCTCGTCCAGGATTAAGACACACTGGCCAAACCTAAAAACCATGGATGACATCTTTATACTTAACATGACTTGAAATTCCAACGCCCGCCATATCCATACTTAATTTCCTGAAATACATGTAGTTTGGAAAACATCAACAAAAGTTGAGCGAGTTCATGTGTATGTGAGTCTGTATAAATCATTAATGTGTGTCTGTATAGATTGTGAAATATGTCTGTAAAAATGTATGTCCTTGGTATGTAGCAATAAGGAAAAACAAATCAATTAATGTGTAGCTAATACATTAATAAGTGACATGGTCTAGGAAGCACTCAAACCTGTAACGCGTATTTCATACCGGTCCTTCCGGCGGAACGACATAGTCACCACATGCAGCCACACGCTGGCCCATGTGTGGGGCTCGCAACACCCACTAGATCTATCACTCATGCCTCTCGGTCCTTATACAAGGATTAATGGTCTTACGATAATAGCCTATCCATTCACGTGATCTAACAGTAAGTTCCTTAGCTAATCATACCATGTATAAAAATGTATGTAAATGTCTGTAAATGTCTGTAAAAGTCTGTAAATGTCTGTAAATGTCTGTAAAAGTCTGTAAATGTCTGTAATAATTGTAACATGTATTTCACCCCCGAAGTATAAAACTGAAAACGGTTAAGAGAAAAGGGGGACATGAACTCACAGTATTGTGTCTTCGGTACTCGTAACCCAAATCTCCTCAGCAAACACGACTACCTACAATGGTCTAACGTCTATTAGACGGACGGGCCGTGCCTTGACTTAGAGTTTAGTGTTTTGAGTTACGTTACATTGGCATTATGTTGTTAAAATAATAATAATTATTTTAACTTTATTAGAAAAATAGTTAGACAACTATTTCGTATTTATTTTCTCGAATGTTTTACTAAGTGTTCGGATTCTCGGAAAATTTCGGCAGAGTCTCCTCTGTAAATAGAGGTGTCCATGCTTAAATAGCATATCATTTTCTTTTATATATATCCAATAGTTCATTTTCAATCATCAAACCGACATATCGACAAACAAAACGTTACTTACTTTATTTCAGCTTTATTACTCAAAACCAGACTGTTTTCGAGGATTTTTATAAAATAGTTAACCTTTTCTAAAAATTACCAAATTTTCACAGAATGTCACAAATGTTCCAAAGTTTATTGTGTAAAAATATCAACGTCCAATTCGTTACCCATATTTTATAGAAAATCATTTTCTCGACTGCAATCAGATTTGTTACCTTCTGATCGCAGTTTACGGAAATATTCACTAAAAATCAACCGTAAGTCCGTTTGACGAAATTCCAGTTGGAGGGTCGTCCTGACAATGGTGTCTATCTACTGTAAATATTTCATGAGTTGATTTTACTCAGGTTTTAAGTTGTGACTTCGAAAACAACACACTTTTTCTGCAGTAAAAATGCAGCTTGAGCTGCTGTCCAAAAATAGTCTTTTAAAAATAGTAAACGGTCTCGAAAAATTACGATTCCAGTGCCATTTGTTTAGTTATTCCAAAATACTCATTTTAGGCTTTATAAAATCCGTTTTTCGATTTAAAATGATCCCGTTACAGCCTGTTGAAGTTGGCTGGAAATCCAACTCAGCAAGCTGTTTAAGCTTTTGTGTGTGATGAACATTCAACAATCGAACAAGAATCAAAGTGGAACTAGAGTATGAATGGACTTACTACTAGCACAAGGCTAGGGTTGAAATCTTAGGATGAGATGATAAAGAATGATGGTGAGAAAAGCTTGAACAAGGCTTCTTGAGAGCACTCCAACTTCTCACTTCTATGGAGGATCTTTACCACTTGAATGTGAGCTTGATGGAGAAGAAATGGAGGTTTGATGTATGGTAGTGATGGAATTCAGTTGTGGAGAGAGGGGGGGGGGGGGTATGAGCCGATTTTAGAGGGAGGAGAGAGAGAGGTGTGTATCTTGAGGAAATGATGAATATTTCTTGGAAATGTGCATCTAGCTTGTAGGAGAATTATGACATGAAATTTGGCCAATGAACTCAAGATTCTCTTTACAAAAGATTTAAACAAAATATATCTTAATGATTAGGGCAGATTTTCGGTTATGGGGGGAGGGGTAAAGTGTAATTTTTTTGTTAATTAGTAGGTAATTATTAAAAGGTTAAGGGTATTTACAAGTATAGTGGGTGTATGTCATGTTTGCATGGTGCATGGGGATTTTTGTGACCATGATTAATTTAAAATAATAAAATAATATTTCTAACAATATTTTCATGTCCCGGGTAATGTCTGGTTGTTCGGTTTCGTATCGTTCCGTTAAAGCGTTTAATTGACCCGTAAAGCGTCTTTTGTGCATCTTTTTGTAACGAATTTAATTCCAACACTTAGGAAAGTGTCCAGGACCATTTAGTCAATACTCTGTATAATATGAGTGTGCTAAAAGCTGAATTGTTACTGAAAATGCGGAATTCTGTAATTAAATTGCGTTTTAGGCACTTTCCGGCACTCAAACTATCACCTAGTGACATAGTCTTATGGTCCTCACTTCCCTACACTCCATACTGGTGTAGTGTTTTATCCCTGGCCCATACTGGCCTAAAAATAGTGTCTGTCTATGTGCTGGCATTGTCAGCATGTGTCTGAGTTATTCGCTCACTGTACTAACTGTGCTTTGTGCATCAGGTTGTCACTAAGAGTCTGTATGAAATAATTGAAGTGACTGTATGTAAGAATGCACATGTATGTTTGTAATCTAAATCAGTAAGCAGTTTAAAGTGTCAGTTGTAATCAAGCACAGTCATTAAGCTCATAATTAAAATTAATTAATTGTACGGATGCATGCAAAATTGACGGTTGTCACACATTGCCTGTATGTTCTTTTCGCTTTTGTAGACTTGGTTCATATGTAACACCTGCGCAACTGTTGTGCGTTCCAGGTGCGGGGGACTAAGGTCCCATCGATCCTTTTTAGGGTATATGCCCCCTTGCCTAAGACCTCGTTAATGACGTACGATCCTTCCCACCTTGGCGCTAATTTGCCGGGCTTTTCGGCGTTTGAAGCCTCGTTGTCGCGTAAGACAAAATCGCCCGGGACAAAGGTGCAAACACGCACGCGCGCATTGTAATATTTTTCGAGCTTGGATTTGTACCTTGCTTCCGTTATGGCAGCGTTCTCGTGCCTCTCTTCCAGATGATCCAAATCCATTCTTCGCTCTTGTTCATTGTTCTGTTTTTCCATGGCTAACATGCGCGGTGACGGTAAGCCTATCTCAGCTGGAATGACCGCCTCAGACCCATAGACTAGACTGAACGGAGTTTCTCCGGTGCTAGTTTTTGGCATTGTTCGATGCGCCCAGAGGATGCTGGGAAGTTCGTCAACCCACCCTCTGCGCGCTGTCCCAAGTCGCGCTTTTATGCCGTCAACGATTTGTTTGTTTACGCTTTCTACCTGACCGTTCGCTTGAGGATGCGCAACGGAGGCAAAGTTGTGCTCGATCTTCATTTCTTTGAACCATTTTTGAAGATCTTCTGCGGCGAAGTTTGTACCATTGTCGGAAATAATGCGCAATGGTAACCCGAATCTGCAAATGATATGTTCCCATATAAATTTGCGGATTACCATTGCTGTTGTTGAGGCCAAAGCTTTAGCTTCCACCCATTTTGTGAAGTAGTCCACCGCGACGATGATGAATTTTACTGCTCCCGGCGCGTCAGGAAATGGGCCAACAAGATCGATGCCCCACTGTTGGAATGGCCAGGCGGAAGTAACGGGAATTAACGGATTTTTGGGTCGGAGTGTCTTTGGCGCGTGGCGTTGACATGCCTCGCATCTTCTTAATAGATCAACTGCGTCCATGTGCATTCCTGGCCAGTAGTATCCGGCGCTCATTATTTTTGCCACGACCATGCGCGGTCCCGCGTGTATCCCGCATAATCCCTCGTGGATTTCTCTGACTAGGTATTGGGCGTCTGTTTTATCAACACAGCTAGTAATGGGCCCATGAATGACTTTAGATAAAGGACGCCATCTGCCATCTCGTAATTTATTGCTTTGTGTTGTATTTTTCAAGCTTCTGCCTTTCCTTCCGGAAGTTTTCCGTGTTGAAGGTACAAGATGATTGGAGACATCCAGGATGGATCTCCCATTTCTATGACGCTTACTTGCTTGAGATGAATAGAAGGGTTGGATAATACCTCTATGCGTACCTCCTTTGCTAAGTGCTTAAAGCTGGTAGCAGCTAACTTGCTTAGTGTGTCAGCATGCTTGTTCTCGCTTCTGTTTATGTGATTAACTTTAAATGTTTGAAATTGGCTGATTAACATCCGCGTTTGTTCAAGGTATAACGCCATAGCTTCCCCTTTCGCATCGTAACGACCATTAACTTGTTGAGCTACTAACTTTGAGTCAACGTTGGCTTCAAGGTTTCTTGCCCCCATTTTGAGTGCTAGACGGAGACCTGCTAAAAATGCTTCGTATTCTGCTTCATTGTTGGTACTTTGGAAATCTAAGCGTATTGCATATGTAAGTTCGTGATTATCCGGACTGATTAATCAGAGGCCTGCTCCTGCTCCATCATCGTTGGAAACACCATCTGTGTGTAAGGTCCAGACTCTGTCGTCGAAAACAGGTGTTGGGTTCTGGATTGCCTCACATTCTTGTATTTTATCGATGGGAACTTCAGTGGCGAAGTCTGCTAGAACTTGCCCTTTGATTGCTGGTCTTGGTTTGTAAAAAATGTTGTAGCCTCCCAGCTCAATAGCCCATTTAGCTAATCTTCCCGCCACATCAGGTTTTGACAAGATTTGGCCTAAATGATAATTTGTGCGGACTGTGATGACATGGCCTGAGAAGTACCTGCGCAAGCGTCTGGATGCGTGTACTAGTGCTAGAACCAATTTTTCTATCATTGAGTAACGAGTTTCGGGCCCAGTGAGCATTTTGCTGATATAGTAGATTGGAGTCTGGATATTTTCCCGCTCTACCATTAATACTGCGCCTACTGCTACTTCCACGGCCGACAGATATAAGACTAATGGTTCTTTTTCTTTTGGCGCGGTCAGTGTTGGCAATTGAATTAAACATTCTTTCATTTGTTTGAATGCTGCTTCTGCTTCAGGCGTCCATTGAAAAGGAGTTTTCTTTCCGCAGTTCCGCAGCGTACTGATAAATGGATAAGATTTTGCCGCATGATTAGCCAAGAATCTGTTCAGAGCTGCTAATCGTCCAGCGAGCCTTTGCATTTCTTTGACTGTTGCAGGTGATGGCATTAACTGGATGGCCTGCACTTTTTCTGGATTGACCTTAAAGCCGTCTCTTGTAACTATGAAACCCAAAAAATTTCCTTCTTCCATGCCGAAGGAGCATTTTGTCGGGTTAAGTTTTAAGTTCACGCTACGTAAGGAATCGAACGTGCGCTGGATATTGTTGAGCATTGTCTCTTCTTCATGACTCATGATGACGAGGTCATCCATGTATACTTCGACAGTTTTGCCAATATCCTCGCTAAAGACTGTGTCCATTAGGCGTTGATAAGTTGCGCCTGCGTTGCGCAAGCCAAACGGCATTTTCGTGTAGCAGTAGATGCCTTTATCTGTGCGGAACGTGGTTTTGTCTTCGTCTTCTTTTTTCATCTGGACCTGGTGATAACCCTTATAACAGTCGAGAAAGCATTTCCATCTGAATGATGCCAGAGAGTCGACTTTTTTGTCTATCTCTGGGAGTGCATAACAATCTTTGGGGCATGCTTTGTTTAGGTCCTTGAAGTCGACGCACATTCTCCATCCGCCGCTATGTTTTTGTACCATCACTGGGTTGGCAACCCATGTATGGTATTTTACTTCGCGCAAGATTCCCGCATTGAGTAACTCTGCCACTTGCTCGTCCATCGCTTTTGCTTTTTCTTCACTGAAGCTGCGCCTCCCCTGAGCAACAGGTTCTACTGATGGTTTGATGTTTAGACAATGTTGCGCGATGTCGCGTGGAACTCCAGTCATGTCTGCTGGGCACCAAGCAAATATATCTTTGTTGTTAAACAACAACTTTTTCAGTTGTATGCGTGTTGCTGGTGAAATGGCTTGTCCTAGCAGAATGGTCTGCTCTGGGTATTTGTTGTTTAGGACCCATTTCTCTGGTTCGTTTAGTGCCGAAGATTTGACTACCTTTGCTGGTGGTTCGTCGTCCACGGACATGACTTCTTTGCTTGAATAGAGAATTGCAACTCCGGTTTCTGTCGGAAATCCACAAGCAGCATGTGGAATGGAAGTGATCATGCTGAATTCTCTTTGTGACCTTCTCCCGAGCAAAACATCATGACGTGATGTTGCTGGCATGACCATGAAATTGACTGTAACTGTTCGTGAATGTTTGCCATCTGATAAAGTCACCGGGAAAGCGATTTGCCCTAATGGGAATACAGCTTCATTACAGAATCCGGTGAGGGGAAAATCGACCGGTTCCAAACGTGCTTTATCTTCTGAATCGAGCTGTTTAAAGCACTGTTCGTATATGATGTCCATCGAGCTACCTGGATCTATGAACATATAGTTCGTTCAGTAATGACCGAAAATACCAGTGATAATCACTGGTCGTTCTTCCTGGGGGCCCCCAGGAACAACAGGGAACACGACTTGCTGTTCTCTCCAATGTTGATCATAGTTTCGTTTATTTGGTCTTCGTGATGGACCTCCTTGAACCATGTGCATTTGTTTCTGATAACTGCTATCTCTGTATTGGCTGGATTGGACGCCCCCCCAACGTGGCGTTGATGGGTCCAATTCTGTAGTATTGATTTCTTCTCCAGATCTGATGTTTGGGAAATCAGATCTGGCGATTTGCATAACGATTGTGTTTAAAGCAGCTTGGCATCTGTTAACCCAATGTTCTGGGGATCCTTCTATTTGGAAATTGTTTCCGACTTTTGGTCGAGGACCAGGTTGCCGGTGAGATGACGAATTTTCTGCCATGTGTAAAAACAGAAGGATGGAATGAACTGAATCGAAATGAGGTAAAAACTAGAAAAACTGAGAAAACGGTGGGCGCCAATGAAGAAACACTAGATAAATGGTCGGAACCGAGATATCTAGGGGGTTTGATTCCGCATAAAAGGGTTAGCTCTCTCTCGGTTGATTCAGTTGCTACCGATCTCCTTCTCCGGTGACTCTGCAAAAAAGAGCACCGTTAGCCGCGTCAAGGGGAGAAGAGGGTTCTCTCCTTGACCCGACTCCGGTGTGAGAATAAGTATTGGTAATGGAGAAGAGAAAGTATTTGAGAGGTAAATGTGATCTGAGTTTATACCTGAATAGTTCTCGTATTTATAACCGGGAGTTTAGGAGGGAAAACCTGTTATTGAAAAGATGACGGAAGATGCTAACGCCGTAGCGGTTATATTTCCTTCCATTAAATTCTTTAATCCCACGTTAAGTTGCCTCGATCCGATGTGATTGCACACGGATCGTGGTTTGATCTATGGCTGGGGGATTGCCACGTGGAAAGTGATTAAGTGGAGATCATTCTCCAATTGCATGCTTTTGTTTTGATTTCAGGGATGCTTGTGATAATGACACGTGTCCAGACGGTTATAACCGTCTGGGTGGTGCACGATCATATTCTTTCTAGAAGATTACTGCTGTAATCTAGTGTGACACCTTACTGTGTGTACACAGCTGAATAAATCCCAAGTCTGGGTAAAATGATATCCAAGTTTGGATATTTGGGCGGAGGTATTGATCTCAGGGTTTTAATGGAAGAAGGCGCAAGGATTTTATGCTTTCCTTTGAGCGCGCGACTATAATTTGATGATTACTTTCTCCCTTTTGTAAGACCAATGCGCGGCCGCGCAAGGTTAAAAGGTTGAAAGGCCAGTTTATGGTATGGTCTCAAATCCTTTTTATGAGGTTTTTGGGACCTTACCCCTTCATTATGGAATTGTCTTTTATGGCAATTCATTAACCATGGTAAACAGAGACCATATCTGGTTAATTTGTTACTCACTTTTATTTAGGATTTGAATATAACTTATCCTAATTACAATTAATATTGTTATCGGCACAAAAGCCTAGTCACGAGGACCTTTTTATAATATTAGCCGAGATTACAGAGAATCAAGGTATGAAGGTTTGAACCGTAGTCCTTTTACCCTTTCTGACAGGGAGTCATAGACCACCACTGTCCCTTGTCTTATATGACAATAATTATGGCCCGTAGGCACTACATCACTAATGGATGGTTAATAAGTTTGGCCCGTAGGCACTACATCACTAATGGATGTTTAATAATTGATCATCTTTATCGACGATTTAGCCCATGATTTATACATCATTTATTTGGGCTTTGGAATCCTTAGAAGGATTCTTATATAAGAATGACGCGTGCGATTTTTAACGAATCACATCTGCCATGATCGTTAACATGATTACAGAGGTTAACTTGCAATCTGAATCTTTTAATCAGGTCTTACCATCTTGGCCGGATCTTTAAAAAGACACCCGGCTAGGTTTCACTCTTAAGATTCTTTATTTAGGCAGATTTAAATTTAAAAGGAATGATTTTTGATTTATTTCATATATAGTAACAAAATGAAATTTATAACATAACATTCCATAAACTTCAAATACGATTACACGCTGCCCTAAACGGGACTTTATAATTAAATAACTACCTACGCAGAGGTTTATTGAAAAACAAGTCCACGCAGGGACCAATACAAGATAGATGTCCGCGCAGGGACTAAAAAGATAAGTCCACGTAGGGACTGAAATACGATAAATGTCCACGTAGGGACTAAATTGCAAATACAACGTTACATAAGGAGACTAATGGTCTCGTTTCTTCCTTCCCTTTAGTAGGTTAGCAAGGCCCTTGAGAAATCCACGATTACTCTTGCGTTCTTGTTCGAAGTCTCGTTCCACACGGTTTAAACGGTGGAGTATTTCTTCTTGCTCCGGTGGAGAAAAACGTGGCTGCTGCGACGGTTGCTGAACCGGAGGTCTAGGAGGTATTGGATACCCATGAGCTGAGTAATCTGGTCTCCAAAAGGTTCCATGAAGCGCATTATAATTAGCCGCTACCACATATGGATCGGCATCATAGTTATAGTTGTAGTGCGTGTGAGTCGGCTGCTCAAACGGGTTGTATGTCGTGGAAGCGCCGTACGCTGGTATCGGATTGTCATATCCGAATGGTGGCGGAGGGGTGCAACTGGTGCAGAATTCACCTCTGCAGGGTGACCAGAAGGTTCCCCTAATTGTGGTTCTTCTTCAGGTACTGACGGAAAGTGACTAGCACTCGAGTGGCGGGGAGTGCTGAAATGGAATTCCCCTCCTCGGGTAGACATCCGTGCGCCTGATCTTCTACGCCTTGGCGGATCTGGAATTACTGGTTGAACCGGTGGCGGTGGTGGTGGCGTAACGGCCACAAACCGCGAATCCTCAGAAGGATCCTGTTGTTGCTGTTGATCATGAGGCGAGAAGTGATGTGAAGGTGTAAAGTACCAATTATATTGGTCAAACCTCGCCTGGTAGCTATCGGGACCTTGATAGGGCGTCCCATGGAAGGATGACCCATCCGAGATCTCGATTGGATGATTGGGAGTACCCCTTGCAGGCTCGACGGGGTCTGTATCCTCGTCCATATCCACTGCATTGTCTTCAGAAAAGTGATCCTCTGGTCCTAGGGGGTTATACCCTATTGGCTCTTGGACATAATCCGCCGGGTTAAATTGTCCTATGAAGAAAGGTGAAGGATCGCCATAAGATCGGTGCGAAGCAGATCGCTGTAGAGGTATAAAGGATGGTTGAGGGTTATTGGGATTATTTTCCGAATCTGGTCCAAATGAATGGCGGTATGAGGGTGTTGAGCTATGCGAGGTAGAATGTCTCGCAGGTTCAAAAAGGTTTCTCCTTCGTCTCTGTGGTTCCTCACTTCTTGTACTGGAAGGAGCTCGCATGTTCGAAGGTCCAGCTTCGTGATCATTGTGAGTAATGATCGTTCCTCTGCCTCTTCCTCCTCTTCCTCGTCTGATTGCAGGCGGCATATTCCTGCTTTCAAAACTTTAAATAACAATAAACAATAAAAAGACAAACTTGGAATAACAATTCGAATTTGTCCTATGTTCTTGTCTAGACTCAAGTATGTGCAATTGTGTAATTGAGATTAAACACAAAGGCTAGTGTTTAATTCACTCAGTGTTGGCTCTGATACCAACCTGTCACACCCCGATTTCCACGTGTCTCACCAGTGGGCCCGGTGGGGGATTACCGTGACGTAGTTGGCAACATTATAGTCCAACCACACAATATATATGAATGCACAGCGGAAGCATAAAGATAATATATTTCAACTTTATTCGTAATATCGAAGTATCACCATTGTTGAAATCAAAATCCACAGGGGATCAAATAATAATAATAAAAGTATTGTTCAACAGACTTCAGGCATCTTTAAGCTTGCGAGACTTCTAATGATGCTAAGGAGAAATCCCAGCCAATTACGCATAGTACCTGCATTTAGTCTTTTTGGGAAAATACGTCAGTTTACACTGGTAAATACATTCAACCGACACTTTTGTAAAATGTTTAATAAAATTGGTTTAAATGCTCAAGGCACAAACTCTTTATAACTTGGGATAATTTATAATCAAATCTTGTAAAGAATTACATGTTACTATGCGTTCGGTCGCCCAGGTCATGCCGGGTTAAAGTTTAATAGACACACCACATAGCATAAAACCGTGGCGGGTAACCAACGGCTACACTTTTATAATCATGGACATAATGCCGGGTGTACGCCTACACCGGGATGTCAAGGTCGTGGCCATTCGTAAATGCTGCCAAGGATATCCGGGACATGGTCATTAAGCCCCCAAAGGCGTTAAGCCAACAAAACAAGTTTTTAAACGGGTCACATTGATAATACCCAACTACTAATGAGTTGGGGTCAATTGCCCGACCAAGCGGTATTTTAGATACCGTAACCCAAGCCCGTATAACGGAAAATAAGTTAAAAGTATTTACCTTTGCAAGTATAATTCCTTAAATTGAAATAAATTGCAGATAGCTTTTACTAGTCCTCTAATCTGGAACAAAGGTTTAATTTAACCTATTAGAATCCTAACGGGTCTTTAATTTAGCCGTAGCCTAGACCGGTCAGTTTCGAAGGATAGTTACGGTTTAATCGCGTGAAAGGCGAAAACCGTGAATGGAGTGTGATTTTGACCCAACAAGTTTGAAGACTTGTTTTATATGGGTAGAATAATCATACTCTGTATTTTGGGGTCCAAACAATATGGTTTGACCCGTTTCGGCTAAATTATGTAAACTAGTTACATAAGCCGAACCGTGCGCGCATAAGGCGCAACGGGTAACCGTAAGAGTCCTACACTGTTTTCCTAAGTCAACATGCTTTAAAGAGGTTGTGGTATCAGTAGGATACCTTCCATAATGCCCGTAACGAGTTTAAGTTCATATTATGCCCCGTAGGGGTATTTCGGTCTTTTTAAAGATTATAAAAGAGGTTTCTGAGTTCTACAGGAAATCTGAGTTTCCCGAACAGTTTATAAAGTCTAAAATACTTTATTTATTATTTAAAACCAGTAGCAACTGGAATCGGGTCAAAAGACCTTGTAGAACTCAAGTTATGGCCGAAAAGGGTATATTCGGTATTTACCGAACCGTTGCTATAACCGCAGGTTCTGAGCAGGTTAAAAATAATTAAAAATCTTTAAAAATCCCAAAATATTATTTTACATCAGTGAGTAAAAGTTTTGTGTCGAAATCCGGGTTTAGATAGGCGTTATGCTAATTGCGCTATTTAATTATTAAAGTCTCGCAATTTGCGCTATTTAGCATAACTCATATTATGGACCTCGGATTGACGTGAAATTTTTAGGGACATGCTTAGAAATCAGTAACCAAGGTTATGATCCTTTCACGTGTCCGAAATTCTCGTTTTAACTTAAAAGGGGCGTTACGGTCAACTTTTAAGCATTTAACGGAAATGTGTAAAAGACTCGGATAAACAATGAACCGGTCACAGAGGGTTATACCATTATGTAACCTGGTCCTAAGAGAGTCCTAAGGTATATCTAAATCAAACTTTAACGGGTCAGCACTGAAGTCAATGCAAAAGTCAAATTTTTGCGACTTTCGGCTCCGAACCGGGTCTAAACAGAAAATGGTCGGATCAAACAAGCTTAGACTAGTTTATATACTTATTATCATGTTTTATGAGTGTTCAAACAGGTTACATATCATCTACATTACAGATTATGCAAGAAATAGCAAAATGACATTTCTGTTGACTTTTTCTTAGCACGTTTGACTCGACATTTGGACAAGTTAGAGTGGGAATCAGAGGGTGCCCTTTTAGGGGTTTAATGCCCACATGATTACCATCATATAACTATCTTTGATTCGACAAATCACTGGACCATTCGTGATTTATCGCAAAGTCAATCGTTAGTTACGACGGATTGACTTTTAGGCTAAAACTATGGAAAAACGAAACCACAAAGGGTTAGGCAACTTACAGAAGCTTGGTGCACGACTAAGAATGATAGAGGAAAGCTTGAGAGCTCCAAGAATGATCAGAAGGCAGGTTTTGAGGTGTGTTTCACTTATGCACAATGAGGTGCCTTTTATAGTGAAAAAATGGACTCAAGATCATCACAACTCAACCTACAAGGCATCATGGATGTTCAGCAGGTGGCCCTGGGTGCTAGGGGTCATGTAGAGGGCGCCCATGCTTCATTTATTGCTCAAATGATCGTTCATAACTTCAAACAGCAAGTCTGTCCAAAGTTTCTGCATCTGGGACTTGTACGCGGCCCGCATTAGGATCATGCAACTTGGACGCGGGCCGCATGGATCCTAATGTCAGAAAACAGATCTTCAACTGGCGCGCGGCCCGCATTGGCTCACCCAAAACTTTAACGCGGCCCGCATTAGACCTGATTTCCAAGATTTTCAAATCTTTTGTAATCATTAACCTGACCTTTCGGTTTCGAAGGGGTAACTTTGCGATTTGGCCCTCGATTATTTACCGTTAAGGGCCTCGTGCCTTTTACCCGCACTGTTAAGTCCCTGGTTAGTTTAATTACTATCCGAAAAGCCTTAACTTTCATTGTTGACGCTTTTAGCCCCTCGCATACGAATTTGATCATAACTTTCTCGTTTTAAAACGGAACTTCGCGAAATTTATATAGTATATGCTAGTGAGTATATTTTACTGTTACAAAGCTTCGGGTTCGTCAAAGGGTCACTCAGAGGTATAATTAAACATGTTGACCTCTCACTTTCTTCCGCGTTTTGCTCCGTGCGATCCATGATTTATTCGTTTGAAGGTACGAGCATCATTTAGGGTTACTATACAGTATATTTACCCTTCATTGACATTTATAACCCTCGAATTTACATACTTTCAAGGTTTGTCAACTTTAGTCCTTTATTTAATATTTAATGCCACGTGTAAACTCATGACACGTGTTAACACATTATTGGACACAAAATTTCGAGGTGTTACAACTGAATTTTCTTCTTTTAGATCAACTTGTGGCTCCTCTGACTTTGACGAGTCAGATTCATCGCCAGAAAGTAGCTCCTCTGATTTTGACGAATCAGAATCATTGCTAGAACTATCATCTAATTTCTTAACAACCCACTTTTGGTTGTTAAGCTTCACTTTTCTTTTGTAAAAACTTTTTGAACACTCACCAACCTCAAATTTTGAATTTTTGAAAACTTTAAATTGTTTGGTTGGTGGTTCATTCTCAACCATCTTTTCTTTCAGTTTTTCAAAGACTCCCTATTTTGTATTAGTTGCCTTTTGACAGTTCAAGGCAATGTGACCAACTACTTTGCATTGATAACTGGTTCTCGTCTCCTTTTTCTGAACATCTTCATTCTTCATTCCTTCTTGCTTCTTAGCAAGGAATTCTTTGTTCGTCTGCTTCCAGAATGAGCTCTTTTCCTCTTCTTTCGAACTTGATCCTGAAACAAATACAGTTTTTTTATTTATAAATTTTCTCATTTTTATGATTTTCTGGTAGAATAAAACCTAAACCTTTCTTTTTGAAATTACCGTTATGGTTTGGTTTCTTTTGATAACCAGAACCAAAACTATAACCTTTTTTCTTGTTTAACCTTCGTTGAACTCTTGAGATGTACTTTTTAGGTTTTTTAGTAAGATTTACATCTTTTATTTCAGAAATATTAATTTCTGTTAATTTGAAAACCTTTTTGATCATTTTAGTTTTAACACCTCTTATTGGAAATTCTTCATCAGAATATAATTTGTCAGAATCATTCAAAGTACATGCTACTTTGAATGTTTCATCATTCAAATTATTTTGTGATAACAGAAAATCTTTATTGTAAAATCTTTTGCCCTGTTTGACTGTTAAACTCGAGTTTTTGTTTGATGAACTCGAATTTTCAGATTTAGGCTTTGACTCTGACTTTGACTCCTCCGTGTCATCTTTATCCAACACCTGATCGACCACTTTCTTAATTAACTCGGACTCATGATCAGTGTCAGACGATGTGAAAGTGACATCAATGTTATCTGGCAATCCATCTGAAGGTTCATTTTCCCACTTTAAATTGGTTGCCTTTTTGACTCTTTCTGAATTAGGATTTCTTGGAGAATATCCTTTTTCAAGCGGGGGTGGACACTTTGTATAATGACACTTTGTTTCTTACCAGAGTTCTTTTCTTCAGGCTTCTCTTCTTCGAACGCTTTCATACCTTCAACTGTCGGGTAAATCATGTTAATCACATAAGAAGAACATGAATAACTTTTCAATAACCTGTTTACTCTCTCAGTTTCTATCCTCTGAGTTTCCAATTTTTGTTCAAGTTCAGCACATCTCTCAATGTAATTATTGACGATTTTCTGCTTTGTCATGAACGCTCCATTGAATGTCTTCATAGCTGTTGCTTGTTCACTGCTTGACTCGTTATATTGATTCATGGCTTTGTTTAAAACATCATACGATTCTTTCAGTCTGTTCATGTTATGAATCAACTTGTTGTTGTGCTTTTTCATAGTCTCACAATTTTCACATTTCTCAGACACCTTTTCTGCATCAGCTTCCTTTTCAATCTTGAAAGCTGGAATTTCTTTGACCTGCTTCTTTATCACTCGGACATCTTCATCATCACTGTCATCTTGTTTTTAAACCTGTTTTTTATCACTCGAACATCTTCATCCTCACTATCAACTTTTTCAGCTTGCATTCTTTTTATGTGCTCTTTCATTTTTCTTTCATAATACGAATAATCATCATCACTATCTTCAACGATTGGTGTTTTTCTTGAAGCCCTTTTTGTAAAAACTGGTTCTTCTTCTTTCTTTTTCAGACTTTTTACTTCTTCAGCAGTTGAATCATCAAAGATTTTTGCAACAAAAGCTTTATGATCTGAAGTTCTGTTAGGATCATAATCATCCCAACTGAAACCTTTGGGAAGCCTTTCATCATCTTGATCTGTCAGATATGCTTTACTCTCAGCTGAAATATATTTGTCCCAGCTAAATCCTTTTGGCGATATTTTATCATCTTGATTAACTAGATAGGCTTTCTTTGGTTCTTCAATCTCTTTCCTAGCATGTGAAGTTTGTGGCGATTATTGTTGATGCGGCTATTGAGCAACTTGATGATAAATCGCTTTCTGATAATAATCATTGTTTCCGAAAGGATTTTGAGCTCCACTTGCTTCACGGTTTGTGCATTCTCGCTTGAAATGCCCTTTCTCCCTGCAACGAAAACAAGTAACTTTAGATTTATCAAATCCTAAAGTAGAAACATTAGCATCACGGAAATCATCTCTTCCCGTAATCTGATTAAACTTCTCGGCTCTTCTCAACACACTAGCCAAACACCACTTTATATCCCATTAACTCCATCTCCTCAGCATCAATCTGATCGTAATCCTCTTTTGTCAACATTGGATTTCAGATCCTTCCAGCAACTAAACACTCATAAGATTCTAACACAGTCACCAACAAAGACATATGACCTTTGGCAACATCTTCCGAGAAATTCTGACCATTCTCAAAATTTAAAGCAATATTGCATTGTAGTACTTTGCCATTCTTGGTTGCTGAAAAATTTGGATCGAATGATGGATATGAAGAGAATTCATTATTGTTGTTTGATTCCCGAGATGACCTTCCAGAATAACTTTTTGCATTGAAAGCAGTTTCAATCTTTGGTGCAATGTTGGTCTTATCACTAATACCTCCTTTGTAATACAGACCAAAATCTTGTTCACCATTGAAGTCTTTCATTCTTGCCATCTTTCGTTGTTCCATCTCTTGAGCTTCGAGTTGTTCAATAAACGTGCTCAGCGTTAGATTGTCAAATTCAGGTTTATTTTTCAACATCATAAGATACGTGCCCCAAACATCTTGCGGCAACGCATCGGCCAACTTTCAATCCATTCTTCTTTATCTTTCTTGATGTTCAATCTCTTCATGTTAACTACCAAATTGCAATATCTTTCTATAATATGCTTGGTGTTTTCAGTTTTTAATCCACGAAACAAATCAAATTCTTTCTTCAAAAGCGATTTTTTGTTCTTGATCATGTATTCACTTCCAACAAACTTCGATTTTAGTTCTTTCCATATTGAATATGCACTTCCGTTGTGTTGTAATAAAATCAAAATTTCTTCCTTAATAGCTTGTTGCAATATACTAACCATCATCTTTTCACTTTTGTATTTCTTTTTCTCTTCAACACTTAGATCTTTAATAGCAACATGCCTTCCGTTATCATCAACCGGTCTAATATATCGATATTCAACACATTCCCATGCATCTAAATAATTTGCTTGAACCCAATTTTCAAAACGTTCCTCCCATCCACTATACTCCTCAATATTCATGAGCTTAGGCGGTTTTTGCATGGTGCCCATTTCATTTTCTAACATCGCATTCTGAGTCATAGTGATCGGGGTAGCAAATGCATTGTAGAATTCGTTTTCCATGATTCGGTTTCAAAAAATTCACAAACTCGGACTTTCAAACGAACTGGTAATTTTCACACGAATTGGATTTGGTATGAACTGGTCAATTTCAAGCGAACTGGGGAATTACAAACGAACTGAGGTCAAATTAACCAATTCGTACGAACTGGCTTGGTGCGGATTGACTTGATGCGAACTGAGGTCTTTCAAGCGAACTGATCACCTTTCAAGCGAACTGGGGTCACTTCCAAGCGAACTGGAGCAATATTCACACGATTTGACCCATTTCATACGAAGTGGAGGTCAATTTCACACGAACTGGGGAAATTTCAAGCGAATTGGACACTTTCAAGCGAACTGGAAGTCCAATTCAAGCAAAGTGAAGCATCTTCGAACGATATAATGAGATTTTGTCAAAATTGATCAAGTTATAGGTCAATTTTAAGTCTGATTCTTTCAAGGATTGATTAAATCAGTGTTTCGCGTATTATATGTGAAAATTAGCCCATTTTAACCGTAAAATCTTTGTTAATTTTGAAAAATCGTGAAGAAAGTGAGTAGAAATCAGAAATTTTGATCAAATCAAGCTGAAAATGGTAAGAACTCTTCCTCCTGAGCTCTGATACTACTTGTAGGATCGTTGTTACGACCAAACGAGTCGTTCAGAAGAGATCTCGTTCAATACGAAAGGCGGAATCAGACGTATCGAAGTTATTTCAGCTGTATACACACTAGAATCACTTTAACTATCTCTTGTATTGATTTCAGAACGTTTTACAGGCTGAAGATACTTCGGCAGAGCTTCGCTACCGGAATCAGGAATGTTACAAATGAAATGACCAAGGCACCTATTTATAGGCCACCCACTTCGCATGGAATAGCTTCACACGAAGGGTCAGTTCGTGCGAATTGGTAGTACCAGTTCGTGCGAAGTGGTTACATCTTACATGTTTCTCGTTTTTCTCGTATAACGTGCCCTGATCTATCTAACCTATTACAAGACTCGATACAAGACGAAGTCGACAGACATATGCACCAACAAGTTTCTTAAAGGAAATGTGTCAGCCCTTTAGTTTCAATTGGAGAAATTCACCGGCATACATAAGACTGCGGGGAGTGGGGGGCTTGGGTTGGAGCATTGAGCGACAAGTGGCAGCTAGTGGGGTCACATGGATGGTGCGGCGTGGCGGGGCTGCTGGCTGGGTGTGAGTTGGCGTGGCCAGCCATGTGTCATTTCTTATATTTTTTAAACTATTTAAAATTTCTTTTAACTAAAACAGAATACTAAATATAATTTTTTAAAAACTGCAAATAAAATTAAGAAAAAAACTACATAAAATAAAAAAAAGGTACATAAAATAAAAATAAATAAATACTACATAAAATAAAAAAAGGTACATAAAATAAAAATAAATAAATACTTCAAGATTTGCCCATATCATATTTCTTTAAGATTTCTTGTTTCATCTTCAACGTCAATTCCAATTATGGGCCGCTAATTTGACTACGTTCATGGCGAGAAATTTCATATCCTTGTGTTTTTTTCCTGATCTCGATCCTTTGTTGTTGGACGAAATTGAATGTGTCGATTTTCTTTCCAATTTCTTCCAACTGGTTGGTGTACAACCCTTTACCCAAGGCCGAGCTAGGGGCCGAACCCAAAGCCAAACCCGATGTCGAACCCAATCTCTCTCTTTGAGCCCACTTTTTTGACGTGTCTCTACCTGATGGGCGAGGAGAATCATCCAAATTTACGTAATTACGTAATCACTTAGTGGGGTTTCACATAAAATACTATAATGAAATCAAGTAATCACGTAATAGGTATTCAAAATCCTGCAAAGTTTTTAAGAAAAATATAGCAATAGGCTGCTTGAATTAAAGAGAATGAAATGCTCGTTTAATACGGTGTAATGTATATAAAAAATATTAACGTATGAAAAAGTTATACGGTGTAATTTTTAGAATTAATTCCAGTTTATCTACTTCTATCCATATGGGGAGGAAAGAAACATCTCTACTCAGCCACAAAATTTATTTTGCACATGGCGGGGGTTCCATTTTTTTGTCTTAATGGGAGTTCCCTTGTTTTTAGTTATGTGAATTCTATACTTAGGATCACTTAATCTCAACCATTGATCTTGCAAAGTAAAAGTCAAACTTCTCTCCTACACTCCGTATAATAACCTTTCTCATCATATAAGTATCTTTAATTAAGTGAGTATGTTACTTCTGCTACAATATTTAAACAAATTTTCTTGGATTTCTGATTTTAACTTCTCTCACAATATTTAGATTCAAATAATTATATTATAATAAAGGTTTGAGTTTATTTCAAAACTTTAAATATATGCAAAATTTTCATAATAACTCCTAATAAACAATCATTTTATTTATACACTAAAATTATATAAGGATATTTTTATCATTTGTTTGTTATATGAATTTTTATGATTACATATAGGTAACCACAAGTTTACATATTTATAATAACCAAATTATATATGTGTGTAATAACTAAATTACACATGTGTAAAAAACTAATTTCCATATATGTAATTATAAATTAAATATAAAAATGATAAAACTACTCTTAACATATATATACAATAAAAAATACATATAATAAATGATAAAAGTACTTTTAAATAATATTAAATATATAAATAAAATAATTGTTTATTAGGAGTTCTAAAAGTCCTGTAATTATTTATAGTTTTGAAATGAACACAACCCAATAAAACTAGAGTTAGACGTTCTTAATTAATTGACGTTTCATATCATGATTAGTAATATATTTGGCATTTATGAAATAGACTTATAAATGTTTGTCATTGTAATGATATTGAATGAATAAAGAACAATCTTTTGGTTTGATAAATTTATTAAACAATTTAACATAATAATAAATAAAAAAATCAAGTAAAATGTTATAATAAGCAAAGAGTGCATTAAAGTTCATTTTTTAAATACATATCTTGATGACTTATTCAATCTATGTAATATATAGGTCTATACATAATAATACTTATTGATTGTATATTGAGTGAATTAGTGTTTTATCCCATGTGGTTTAGTCAGTTTAACTCTTTCAACCCAAAAAAGAATCCTTTGACATATCAAACCTTAAGGCTGCATTTTATAAAGATTTTGGCCCTAAATACTAACTTTGTTACTTTTTACAGTTAAATGTAAGAGTAATCAGGTCATTACATATCTTAGGGGCTGTTTTTGATAATTGCAAAATTCTTTTAATATTTAATAGATTATTAATGCAAGTACTCAAGTTTATTTTATTACTTTGTTATTTTCATGATTATTATTTAACAAAATACGTGTTAAATTACAAATAAATATGTATTTTCTTTAAACATTTGCTTTTTACAAACATCGTTTTTAAAATCTTCTGTTTTTTTAACCTTTTTTTTAAACCGTCTATTGTTTTTAATATTGTTCAACTCTAAACCATTATGTTTTTTTAAATCAACTTTTAAGTTTGTTTGTCTTTTAAAGTTTTTTTAAACAATTCATTTTATGTCATTCTTTTTAAAATCGTTTGTTTTTTAAACTTTTTTAAATAATTCTCTTTTTTAAGTCGTTCATTTTTGAAATTTTAAAAAACTATGTGTATAAAAAACAAAAGAAATAGAAGATTTGAAAAAAATAAACCATTCTAATAAAAGTTTGGAAAATATCGTTCATAATTTTTTTGGATAGTTCATAATTTTTTAATATTTATTTGTATATGTAAAATGTATTTTATTAAATAATAATTGTGAAAATAACTAAATACATTTTAAATATACAAATACATTTCAAATCTTCAATTTACTTGGACCGTTTGTTTGTTTAAAATTCATAATTTTTTTAACCTTTTGTTTATTACATTATTGCTTTTTTTTAAACTTTACACTTGTTAACTTATTTTTGTAAGGTTCTATTTTTTATAAACGTTGTTTTTAAAATCTTCTTTTTTAAACCACTGGTTCGTTTAAAATCGATCGTTCGAAATTCCTTCAATTTTTGAGATTGTTCATTTTTTTAAGTTTTTTATCTAATGGCTATAACTAAATTGAATACAAAAATTCAAATGATTTTAAAACCGGTTCTAAAAAGACAGTTTAAAAAAGAAACAATTTAAAAAATGAACGACTTAAAAAACAAATTATTTAAAAAATTTAAAAAACGATTTAAAAATAAACGGTGTAAAAGGAAATGTTTAAAAAACCTTACAGGACAAACGACTTTAACAAGAACCATATTAAAAAACAAAAAGTTTAAAAATGAACAATTTTAAAAACGATAGATTGTTAAAAAAAGTTAAACAACAATTGATTTTTAAAACGACGTTTATAAAAAACAAATGGTTAATGATAATACATATTTATTTGTATATTTAAAATGTATTTTATTAAATAATAATTGTGAAAATAACTAAATACTAAAAAAACATGAGTAGTTGCATTAATGATTTTTAAATATTAAAAAACTTTGTAATTATAAAAAACAGCCCCTAAAGTATATAATGACCTAATTACCCTTACACTTAAGTGCCAAAAAGTAACAAAGTTAATGTTAGGGGTTAAAACTGTTATAAAATGCAACCTTAGAGTCTGATACGTCAAAAGATTTCTTTTTAGATTGAAATGGTTAAACTAGCTAAACTACAGGAGTTAAAACAATAATTTACTCTTTTATATATTGTTATAATTTATAAATATTATTATCTTTCGATAAATAATACTTTTATTTAGTTTCATGACACGAGATATGAAATTCAAGCTTGAAATAAGTTAGGCCAAGAATTTTGGCTGCACCATGGTTTCTAAAATATATGCATCTCCAACAACGTCTCCAAAGTCCAAACCCACAAAGTCCCATCATCTTTGCAACTTGTGGATGAGCTTGGTCCATTTTGTACTAACACAAAGAAACAATTGCAATAAATGATTCGAGTCATAGATACCAAACTTTGTATTTTTAATTTTTCATTACCTAAAGTGTTACATATTTTTAATTCACCACGGGTATGATAAATGGGATTTAAGATTACATACTATTTTGACATATTAATGATGCGAGTACACATGATGTACAAATGAACAAGAACAACACTAGAATCCTGTACAGAAAGAGCTGGCGATCCATGATTAACACCTAGGGCATGTGTTGTGGGCGTGAAAGGGCAGCCACGTAGGCTGGGTGCTAGGCGTGCACGTCACTAGACACCTGCGTGAACGAGTGCGTGGGGCGAGAGCGTGGGTAGGCACGAGGGGGTGGAGCAAGGAGGAAGTACGTTGGTTGGTGGTTGAACGATGGTTGCAAGAGGGAGGGGGTGTCAAAGGGAGGTTTTCACCATAACGGGGGGTGGGGGTGGGGGGCACTATTCGAAAAAGGTGATGGTTATTCGAAGAAGATGATGGTTGCTTACATGGCGTCTACATGACACTCACTTATTTTCACTAGATACTATAATGGTTTTATTATCCAATACCCTTTAAAATACTATTAAAATTAAAAGAGATTAAAACAAATTAGAGAAAAGGAAGAATGTGATTGGTTGAGAACCTGGGCCCGCATACTCCTCCCACCTTCACGCCCTCCCCTTCTCACTCGTGTGGAGCGGTGTTTCACACCCAATCACACCCGAAAAGAAGCCACGTAGGCAGCGACGGATCCAGCCATATTTTGTGGGTTCATATGAACCCATTTGGTTTGCAAAAAAATGAAAAAAAATTACTAAAAACATTGTATGATTTGGAAAAAAATAGTGAGAATACATCAAAACGAACCCACCGAAAAAATTTCATGAATCCGCCACTGCACGTAGGTGTGGCGTGATACCAGGTGTAAGGGAACATGATCTAAAAGTTTAAATATCACAAAGAATGATAAATTAAAATTTATCTATAAATAGATACATAAAGGTTTTTATTAGGCAATGGGGTGTACTCTAACATTTAGAGTGTTAACAGTGACATGACATGTTAACTAACATTGCAAACCACTCCCTCGTTGTGTTAAAGGGCATTAAGTGAGTTATGTGTTAACATGCTAACCTAATGTTAAGAAACTGAATTAATTATTCTTTTCTTTTTTTGGACAAAAACCGCTAAAAGATATAGATAGATGAAGTTAATGAGACTAAACCATTTTTTTGGGAGTAAGGCAAAGTGAAATGAGGAAAAAATATTAATATGGCACTTAAGTAGAGTTATACCGGTTATAATTAAAACATGTACCTTTTAAGAGAAAAAAATATATTACTGTCTAATGATGTTAATAATCATAAAAAAACAATCTTTTTCCATCCTACATTCTGATAACTCGCACTAAAAATTGTTTACTCGGATAATCAAAACATCAAGAAGGGTCGTATGTGTTTTTTTGGAAAGCACTCTAACCCAAAATTAGGGATGGTAATGGGTTGGGTATGGCTAATTCTATAGCCATAACCAGTTGTAAAATCTTATCCCTTACTCGACTCATTACCCGTCGGGTATCGGGCATACCCACGGGTATCGGGTATACCCGTTGGAATTTTCATGTATATATATATATATATATATATATATATATATTTTTCAGTTTCCTTTATAATTTTTTGTTCTAAAAATGTATATAATACATTAAGTTATGATAAATAACATACAAATCATCATCACCATAAAAATATTTGATATATTTAAAAATATAAATATGAGTAAACTGCCATTTGGTCCCTGTGGTTTGGTCACTTTTGACACTTTAGCTCAACCCCAGCCAGGGGCTCTGCCCCTTGGACCCCGCCAGGGGCTGCCACCCCCGGACCCCCGCCAAGATCGTAAAACGCAATCACTAAATAAGAACCCAGATCGTGAAAATGAAATTAAAGAAGTTCTTACATGGATCGAAGCCGGTTTCTTCATCAATTGACGAAATTTGAATGATAGAAACACTTATCAGCGATTGAATCGAACAAATCGAGTGATTATCTTCAAAATCACCAGAAGAAAAAACGAGATTTTGAATGAAATTAAACTGGGTTTTCTTCGAAAAAAGCTGAAGAACACGTTGATTGGGTGGTTGAATCATTGATTGATGACGAAAATCACACTATAATGTAGTGATTATTGAGATAGTAAGTGAAGAAAAGGTTGGAGATGGTGGGTTTTGAAAATGGTGGGTTTTGAAGTAACTGGGAAGAAGAAGGAAGAAGAAATGATGAGATTGACTAAAATACCCTTTCTCTTTATTTTAAAATTTGCCACATGTCATAATCCTATGGCTTCCTATCCTTCCTAGCCAAAATTAACTTCCTATTTGATCTTTTCCCATACTCATATCATTGTAATTCATGCAAGTAAGATACTTGCAAAATAGAAATACCTATAACAGTGGCGAAGCTTGAGATTTTCGATTAAGGGGGAGTCACCGAACCTGAAAATTTCTATAAAACCGGTGGCTTGACAATCTATACCCAAAAATTTCTATACGAAAATTACATACTCTCAACTACTGAGTGAAAAGTTTGGGGGGTCGGTCGCCCCTTCCCGCTCTACTTAAGCTTCGCCAATGACCTTTAAGTTGTCAGAGAAACGGATAGAAATCGATTGACAGTAATTTCCTTGAATAAAATATTTGTCTACATGCATTATTCCTCTTCAGACATTTCAAAATTTCACCAACGAGAACCTTCTTTCCATCTCTATAAATTGAGAATTTGTAAGACCCTAACACGTGATAACTCAAAATCGACGCAGCGAAATTATGAGCTCAAAAATTTCTTTATTCATTAAAGACATGACTTACGTAAGGGTTAATTATAACTGATAAAAGTCTTATGAATAAGTTTTACAATATTCATACTTAGATCAATACTTCAAGACGATACATAATTTAAACCATGTGACTACTCTTCCGTACAACCCTTGCTCCGTGACTCGATCTACACTTGCTTATCTTCGATAGTGGTAGAGGAAATCCGTGCGTTACCTGTGGACATCACATACGTCGTTATTCTATATAATAGGGATTCATATAACAGTCTATGATGTAAACATAGGTTTATTTGAGCATTCTCTTAAATTCTCTTATCCCAAATTCGGCTTCAATCCTTCATAGCCCGACGATCTCATACCTGCATTGCCTTTCAAATCTCAAAGCACAACATTAGCAATCATCAATGTCTAAATGTGTTGAAAACATTCCTTCATGTTATTATAACATCTCACATTCACATATGTATACCTTCCTAATTCCTAAATACATACAAACACATACACCTACATATATATGTACACATTCACATACACACATATACATGCGAGCTCTCGATTACCACTTTTATTCACTTAATCCCACCCTTCTTTTCATAATCACAACTACCATGATATAAGTTTTATACTTACAATCTTGCATACCCACTCGTTCCTAAACTCGATTACTTATAGACTTCCTTCACTAACACGGAAGGAAAATCTGTACTTTCGTTATCCGGAGGCTCATAACATCACTTGTGTTCTAGACCGGCTTTAATATAAATTATGGGACATTGGAAATCATTAAAACATCGAGTCCGGATGCGAAATCAAACAAGAAATAGTTTTGATAACTTAATAATGCATAGAAACAAGTTTCATGATCATCAATTCCACATCAAATTTATCTATCACATAACACCTTATACATTACATAATCACAATATAACACCTACAAGTTCATCATGGTCATCTTCTTCTCACTCATGCAATGGGGTTCATTCTAATTCATCCAATAACTAAAAATTTAACCATGATTCAACCTCAACATGATAGCATTAACAAGTATTCATTCTAATTTTAACCTAATTCACGGATTATGCATAACCCACTTCATTCAAGATCACCAAATCTAAGTTTTAAGACATACCTCATGATCTTCTTGTGTAGGTGATCATTAATTCGTGTTCAATCATAAGTTTGAGCTCTGAATTTTCCTTCAATTGAAGCTTCTTCATGAACTAGGGTTTGGAACCCTTGTTCTTCCTTCTCCTGGGCGTCGACACACACACACACTATGTGTGTGTCTTGTGTTTTAATTTTATTTATTAGAATTCTTGTTTCCCCTTTAATGGTTTTGGTCCCTTAACTTTCGTTTGATAATAAATGAGACTAAAACTCTTATCTTGTTACTTATATTCATGTTACCACTAGGTTAAAAAATGTTCCTAGGTATTTTATTTACGGCTTCCTTTTTATCACTAACGGTACTTTAACCGTTCCTTTATATTAACCGGGTTTAAATTACCAAGCCCGTTTATGGGTCGTTACAGAATTTGAGTCTTTTGCAAACCACACTTAGGTGCTGTTTGTTTTTTGGCCAGAAGTACTTCTGGCCACTTATGCCTGCGCGACGCAGACGCGCGCAGACGTTTGATGTCTGCAGCTTGTTTGTTTTCTCGCAGACCTTTCATTAAAAAAGGTCTACGAGACCTCTTCTTGGAGCAGACATGGACCCAAGTCTTCTCCTCGCAGACGTTTACCTCTACTTGGCACCACCTCCACCTCCGACACCACTGCTCCGCCACCACCTCCACTCCGCCACCAACTCCACCTCCGACACCCCTGCTCCGACACCATCATCATCATCATCTGTTATCATCATCATCAAAACCCCCAAATCGAACCCCTGCTCCGACCCCAAATCGAACCCCCAAATCATCAATTCGAACCCCAAATCATCATCATCAAAACCCCCAAATCATCATCATCAAACCCCCCAAATCGAACCCCTGCTCCGACCCTAAATCGAACCAAAACCCTAAATTGAACAAATCCCCAAATCGATGAGAGAGAGAGATACCGTAGAGACTAGAGAGAGAGAGAGGGGGGAGCAGCAGGAGACCATCATCATCATCATCGGAGAACGGTGGTGACAGTGGTGACGGTGGTGATGAAGGCAGAGAGAGAGATCGAGGGAGGAGAGTGTGGCGGGGGTGGGTGGTTGCGACGGGGGAGGTTTGTGGTGACGGTGGTGGCGGTGGTGACGGTGGTGGCGGTGGTGACGGTGGTGCTTGGTGGTGGTGATGAAGGCAGAGAGGAGAGAGATCGAGGGAGGTGTGTGTGTGTGTGAAAGTGTGTTTGTGTGTGTTTGAGAAGAGAAGATGTTTTTATAAAATAAAAAAAACAAACACTCTTTTCCTTGTAGACTGCAGACATTTGGTCCACCTCTTCTCCTGCAGATGCGTGCAGATGTGGTCCGCAGACTGCAGACCTTTTCCCACAAAAAAAAAACAAACAACACCTTAACCTTCTTCACACACTACACCATTTTCCATCAATTCCGGCAAGAAAACCCGATTCTGGTAACCGTAACCGAAACCGAACACCATACTGACCACCACAGAAACCCAACCCCGGTGAACCGTGATAACCCGAACCAGCCCCTCTACCCTTTTGTTGACAAAGCCGAAGCTTTAGACGCGAACCAGAGCTACCAAAGGAACCATTTTCGCGAAGTTCTTACTTCACATTTACTCGACGAAACCTACGCAACCAAAAACATTGTTCTGCCCTAAGGTAACCAAATTATGAACCCTTTATAAACTTATTTTGAAGCTTTAATGTTAATCTAGAATAAAAATGGAATATATAATTGAATATGTAAAATTTTAGTTGTTGAGTAAGGTGCTGTATGTTTTTTAAAAGGTAAAATGTCTGCAGTCTGCGGACCATATCTGTAGACATATGTAGAAGAAGAGGTGGAACAAACCTCTGCGGTCTGCAAGAGGAATGTTATTTGTTTTTTAACGTGTGTAGAATTTTAAAATAAACTGGTGGTGGTAGACAGTGGTGGATGGTGGATGATGGTGGTGTTTAACCCTTTGCAGACTGTAGAATATCTTTAAAGCGGCTAGGCCAAGTCTGCAGCAAGAAGAGCTCGTGCATACGTTTTTTTAATGAAACGTCTTCGGAAAAACAAACAGTCTGCAGATGGCAATGTCTGCACGTGGTATGCGCGGCACAGACAGAAAAGACTGCGCATATATTTTCTTGAAGAACAAACACCACCTAAGAGATGATGAGGAAGAAGATGAACCAATGAACAGTGTCAATAAATTTTTAATAATTGTATTTCTTAACAAGGGTTCAGCCAGTCTAGTTGGTTTAGAATCTGGTTTACAACCTAGAGGTACTGATTCGAATCTTGCTGGAGGCGTATTTTTTCATCAGATTTCCTATTAAATGAATCAGATTTCTTATATAAAACACTGTATTTCATTATTCAAACACAAATCACTAAATGGTTCACTAGTTAAGGTTCTAACTTATAACCTAGAGGTGTTGGGTTCAAATCTTGCAAGGGACATTCTTTTTAGACATCAGATTTCTTTTCAAACACTTCATATTTTACTAAATAAACACATGTGACTAAGTAGCTTAATGGTTAAGTCATTTGCCTTTAAAAAAAATTGTATTATAACATTAAGGTCTCAAGCTCAATTCTTATGGCCAAAATTTATTTTTAATTAATGTTTTGTTTAGTTAAACCTAGATTTAATGTTTTATTTACTTATTATCTTTTTATAATAACATTATAAAACTAAAAATATCTTTATGTTTCATGAAATTCATATCGATAAACATACGAAGAATATTTTTTAATTGATAAAGTAAATGAACTCATTTTTGTTGAATAAATACCTAAACAATCAGACTTTAAAGTGGACAATGACGTGACATGATAAAATCCAACTCTGATCTTTTAGTAAAAGTATACATACACGACCTTATGAGATTCATAACCACAATGTAGGTTTCTACGGATACTCTTAAACAAATATCAAATTTGCATTGGAAGAAAACATATCAGTTGTCAAGGTATGGACTCTAAAACAACTTTATGTGTACGAATTTGGGTTTCCACTACCTTATAGTTAGATATTTAGATTCGTTATTGTATGCTTATTTGACCTTCAATGTTATGTGCTATATATTACACACACAATTATTATATTATTTTATCAAATATTGATTATGACGCACTGAACTACTGATTGTGTCGCACCGAAAGGTGAGGCACTAGAAAACTGAATGTGAACTACTGAATGTGATTATGTGACGCACTGAATATGACGCACTGAAGGTGACTAAGTGAATAGGTGTTAGATATATATTGTTTGTTATATATATAGATATTGTTAGGAAATTGTATATTATATTGTCGTCCCACTGAGTAAACCCTGTTTACTCAGGCGTATACGTTAGGTTTTCAAGAATGGTCGGGAAGATTTGGATGGACGGCTTGCGGCAATAAAGACGTACATGGATTTTTATTAAAATTTAAAATTTCTTGTACATATTTTGAATTATTTGAAACAATGTAAAGTTTTACAATTTATGAATTGATGTTCTAAACTCTGATGTATTGTATAAGTGACAGATCAGCCCAAACCAGGTTAGAGTGTTACACCTTCTAACCCATAATAAATCTTATTTGAATTTATTTTTGTATTCACTAAATCTTAAGTATTGAAGGAAACTAAAATCACCTAAATAATTTGAAATGATTATTGCAACTAAAAGTCACAATAATCAACAAGACATCAAATCAAAACACCTTTTAGTTTGAAATAACATTTTACCTATTTTGACAACATATTACCATATTATAAATTAAGAAAATGTTTGTGCATTATGGTTTGTAACTTAAGCATGGGGAGTGTTTCAAAAAAAATTAAACCTTTTTGTTTTTTTTTACTTTTAACCCAAAAGTTTTCATCTTTTGCAATTTAACCCAAACACATTTTTATTTTCAACTTTGATCCATGTATTTTTCATCTTTTTCAATTTTTTCGTTTTACGTTTTGTTATACTTTTGCGAGTAAACACGCCATAACGTACGTGTGGGTTTTAAAGTTTTTTCGACTATTTTTTCCTGTTTGACAGGACCCTCACAACGCGTATATTTTCCCTGTTTGACAGGTTCGTCGCAACGCGCGTGGTATTAGATCGACATAGTTATTCTTTTCTATTTTTACATTTCAGTCTTATTTTTTTCGCATTAACATGTCGCAACAGACATACGTGGTTCAACGATTTTACGTATGCTTTTCGTTCGGTGTTATTTTTTCTTTTTATTTATTTTATTTTAACGAGCTTTTCTGGTGTTGTTGATCGCTGGTAGTTGTGTAGCATCAGTGCTACTTGACACGGTGTATCCCCCACCTCCCCGGTGCCCCGCAACGCGGGGGCCCTTAATAGTAGTGAATTATATTTATAATCATGTTTACATCCAATCAAAACACCATCTAATTAATATCACATTGAGCCCATTTCGCATTTGAAATCCAACTAGCAGGATATCCCATGCATTTCAGATATTGATCGGTATTGATTCGATTTATTACGGTACCAACACTTGCTAGAGTGATTGAAAGAGAGAAACCCTTAAAAATAATGTTGTGATATACCCAAAAAGGATAAGTATTCCATTGATCAAAAACCATAAAAATGAATAACGTTAGTGGTTCCGATAATACCAGTATCGGTACTAATGTTGTTCGGTCGAAATCAGTTCGGTTCGTCATGGTACCAGTACATTACCAGCACACTTATAACATACAACACCAAAAAATATTCTACGTCGAATGCAACTCCGTTTTAAACAAAATTGAAAATAAATTTAACGAAAACTACGTATTTAGTTTTGTTTTTTAACTAACGAATGCAAGTTACCAAAGAAAGATCAAATTCATTGAAAAATAATTAGGTTTATAGTATAAGAGGTAAAATTGAAAATAAAACTCAAAATTCAATAAAAGAGCCATTCACTTAGTATGTAATAAGTAACTAGTTCTATATCCAGCGCGCGTTGCGGCGCGCTAAATCGAATCGTTCTGGGTGTGATAACTTCGATTACTTGTACATTACCATAAACAATTCAAATTAAAAATCAAAATCTAAGTATCACATGTAAAAAGCTACCAATATTATGTGAACACTAATATACAAAACAACAAATAAACAATAAGCTAGGTAAAATCTTTGTACAATGTAATTCACCATCCTACACTCAACAGCAAAAATAACACCACACTCAACAGCAAATATATAAACAAATCTTCTAATAGTAAAAGTAAAATTTGAAATAAACTACACATTTAGATGCAATTTTTTTAAATGTACTACACATTTAGATATTATGTTTCAAGTTATATTCCATGAGCCTTTTATCACTTGTTGCTTCACTGACTGATGCAAAAAATATAAAATTAATGAAGTCATTTTAGCTCCAGCCTTTTTCAGCTGTACAAGATATTTGCAGTTTCATTAATCTTGTACATGTAGGAATTGGAACCAAAACCACCAACACAAGACACCTGTAAGTTTTATATATAATTAGAGGAAGTGTCTTTATGCGTACTAAATTATAATTCCTTCTCTAGGGAAACATATAATTGTTAGCGAAGTGAATATTTATTCTCTTGCAGGATTCTACATTTTAAAGTATTAGTAAGAAGCTACACACAATAGTGGTCACTCCACTTGGTGCTTCCAGACAGCAAGTTCCCTGAACATTGAACCCATGGATAAGAGATAAGTTAACCTACTTCTAGTTTGACTAATAAACTGCTTATTGCTTAAATATTTGAAAATAGATATCCATACCTAAAGATATCGGAAATAATGATTACTGCATCGGCTATCTGGAGATTTCCGCCGATAACAAAACTACCAAAACCTTAGTTTCTTTTTTGAACATATCAACATTCAGTAAGCAACACTGGCACCCAAAAAACAAAACACACGGGTCGCGTCCCTTACATTGAACTCACGCCACCTACCCCAATCAAGCTCTTTTAATTTAGATCCACACCTAACCCAAACCAGAGACATCTCCTTAATCGCATCCACTGCCTTAGCAATCGACTCGTTTCTCCCATTAAATTGCAGCTCATTCCTGTGCGTCCATATAGCCCAGAATGTGGGAAGAAAGACAATGCCCACCACTTTCTTCCACTACTTGGAACCCTTACATTTCCCCAAGAGATCCCATAAACCTTTAGTTGAGAACTGATTTGATGGTATCAGGATTTTTATCGACTGGGCAATGATGCAAGAAGAAAGGAGATGATCGCATGTCTTAGTCCCTATCCCGCATCTCTCGTCGAAGGCTCTCCACATAAAGTAGTTCAGCTCTGCTGGAGCCCAACTGTTCCACCGATCCCATCCTATATCCCAAATTGGGTGCGTAAACTTTTTTAAGATCCTCCCGAACACCCACCACTGAAAAGGACTCTTCCTTACTCGGTTTCCAAACCCACTTATCTGATTACTCGCTGATTTTCAGAGAGCTCAGACAATCCATAAGATCCTTATACTTCTTCCATTCGATATTCTTAACTTACCTGAAATCCAATCCCATAACCAAATCATCTCGATCCCCTCCCAACTGGTACCCACATTGAGCCACCCATGCTTCTTTATCTTCCACTAAATTAAATACAGCTGGAAGCCTGCTCCTGAGTTGACAACCTTCTAGCCAATAGTCTTAACCAAATTTAATTTTGTACCGGTTCCCCACTACCCTCAGCAGATTGTTCTTAATGGATAAATTAAAACCTGTAAAATCTTTCTCAACCGACCCGATATCCTTCGGGACCCCATAAAATCTGTTTTTTAAGAGGGAACTGCCAAGGCCTTTTATGGTTAGCATGAATGCCCGAAACTACTTCAAGCCACAAAGCTGACGGAAACCTTAGTACTAACCGGTTCCACTTCTAGTAAACCCCTTGGTCAGACCCCTAGATAACCGCTGCGCCATCGCTGACACACACTTTGTATACCACCTCTAAGGCTTTAACCCTCCATTACCATCTCCAGTCAAAGTCGGGGGTCACCCGAAACCCTAAACTGGATGCATATCGCATCTCCTTCTCTTTCTCTCCGTTACATGTATTTTTTTCATTGTTGGAATAAAACAACACGTCTCCGGGGAGTGGGCAACATTTGAGATATGAAATATGATTGAAAATTACAGATACTCAACTTAAGCTCTAATTTACCAATCATAGACATCAACATAATTTTTAAGTCAAAGCCTAGCTGAAAATGCACTACATGAAACAAATAAAGACACAAATTTAATCATGAAATCAACTTGATCAAAGAGACTCACAACAGAATCAAACAATCAAATCGCAGGTTCAACTTCAAAATTCAGATTTTTATCCTTACCTGCAGAATAGAGATTGATGTGTTTGAGCGAGGGATTAGTCTACGGTAGTTTTGGTGGCGAGCTCAAACACGTGACCAGATATTAGCTTGCTGCAAATAGAATAGCAAGCAAACCCCTTTAAAGAATCGAACTTACTCATAAACTTTAAGAAACATAAACATAATGGTATAGCATACATATTGAAATCATTATTGTTGTAAATGCTTTTAAACAGCGACCACAATTCCATATGAACAAATAAATAAATAAATAAAAAGAACACACAAAATACAGAACAAAGCTAATCAATCCCCTTTTATGAATTTATGCAACCATGTTTGCAGATTAGGCTCAGATCTAGTTGTTTGATAATCATGGCTTCAACACGGGTTGCAGGTGAAAAACATTACACCTGCCGTCCTCGATTATGCCATGCCTAGCAACATTTCACCACTATCATCATAGCCTGTTGGAGCTTTTCACGAAACCAAATTAGATCAACGCTAAAAACCATATTATCAAATTGCATAATACCACCACAAAGGCACTTGCAACTTAACAACAAAGGAGTCAACAGATAACAACTTCCCTGTATCGGCATGGCTGTAACGGAGTTTGCAATTAGAGCACCGCCTCTCGCCGGAACGGTCGGAGAAATCTGCCGGGAAAAGTTTGTAGAACCTTCCATTCAACGATCTCATCCTATGAGTAAATCATCATCTTCTCCCAAAAGAAGATTTCTCCTATGGATGGATGGATGGATGAGACCGACTTTTAGAAAGAGAAGTTGGGAAGATCAGACAAGCACACGTAATTACCAAGGGACACGTGTAGGCTTCAAGAGAATAAAAAGTGTGGTCCAATGACCAAATGCTCACACATTCTACTGTTCATTCACTTTACTTATTATCATATAACGATTGTGTTAATACGTCATCGACACGTCATCAACACGTGGTATACTTATCAAAATATAGAAAACCGAAAAAATAGGGTCATGATATGCAAAAAAAGATATCGACACATGTTTTATATCAATCAAAAACTATAATAACAAATATTAGTACCGATTGCTATCATTATAAGTAATTGACTTATCACGTTATCAGTATGACATCAACACACGGTATACCGGTTAAAGCCAAAAATCACATTAGTTTCAAACAAGCATGTACTCTACATCTTTTTTAACCCTTAACGAGTCCTATTTGAATTTCATTTTTGTATCAAGTAAACCTTAATTATTTAAGGAAACTACCTTAATAAATTAAAATGATTATTGCAACTAAAAGTCAAAATAATCAAAATTACATCAAATCAAACACCTTTTAGTTTGAAACAACATGTTACCTATTTTGACGATATAGTATGCATTATAACTATAATCATGTTTACATCAAATCAAAACACCTTGTAATTAATATCACATTTAACCCATTTCGCGTTTGAAATCTAGCTTGTGGGATATCCCGTAAGTTATGGGATTTTGGTCGATATTGGAACCTGTTTATTACGATATGACACTTGGTAGGGCGACCGAAAAAGAGAAACTCAAATAATAATGTCGTGATATGCTCAAAAGGATATCGACACTTTGTTTGACATCGATCGAAAACCAGAAAAAACGAATATGGGTACTTGTTCTGATAATACCGAAATTGATACCGACGTTGTTCGGTCAAAATCAGCTTGGTTCGTCAGGTACCGGCACGTTACCAAGACTCGTATAGCATACAATACCAAAAAGTATTCTATTTCAACATAACTCCGTTTTCAACAAAATTTGTGCCAGACTATCGAGAAAATAAATTTAAAGACAACGACGTATTTCGTTTTTCTTTTTAACTGACGGACGCAAGTTACCAGAGAAAAATTAAATAAGTTGAAAACTAATTAGGTTAAATACTTAATTGTTTATATAATTTTACAGTATAAGTGGTAGACTGAAAATTAAAATCAAAATTCGATAAAAGAACCATTCACTTAGTTTTTAATAAGTAAGTGGCTTTTTCCGGTATTTGTATGGCATCGATACTTGTTAAACGAATCAAAAGAGAAAACCGACAAAAAGAGCCCTGATATGCGCAAAAGATATTGATACATGTTTTACATGGACCGAAAACCAAAATAACAAATGTTAGTACTGATTACCATCATAATAAGTAATTGGCTTATTATGGTATCTTTATGGCATCGACACGCGGTATACCAATTAAAAGAGAAAAAAATCGACACGTATTTATATTGAATGAAAATTATAAAAACAAATATCAGTAATATTTACTGTTTTGATAGTACCGGTAACACCGTTACCGATGTTGTTCGATCAAAATCAATGTTGTACCATTGGGAAACAAACGAAATATTGTTATAAAAATGAGATAGTTGAATTACTTATGTGTGTGTTCTTGTTAATAGTTTTTAAACTATGAATATATTTTTTGGCAAACATTAAAAAAGCTGATTAATAAAAATGTTGTAGCAAATTGTAATCAATAGATTGCTTATAAATTATAATAAATCAAAATCATCTTAGGTCACATGGGTTTCTCTTAAGTCATTAATTGCCACGTGTTATTATTATAATTCTTATTGTTTTGTTTTAGGAAGGAAAACACAAGGCTTGTGTTGCTCTTCATTTCTCATAAATTTTAAAGTAATTAGACTTTTCTTTTTGTACAGATCGTTTACTTTTAAATTTTAAAGTAATTAGGGGTAAAACCTAGCCACGTGTCGTCGCAGGCATGGCCAAGATGGTAGAACCTGTCTAAAAGATTCCAAATTTATGTTAACATCTGTAGGTATGTTAGCATATTGGGCAAACTGTGATGCAGTATAAATCACATAGGCCATCTTTAAAAATTGGGTTAATTTAAAATTCCCTGAAAATAAATAACCATCCCTTGGGGATGAAGTGCCTACGGGTAATAAATTAATGTCCTCTGAGACTAAGAGACAGTAGAAGTCTGCAACTCACTGTCTAGAAAAGGGTAATGAACTGTGATTCAGACCCGAATACCTCGATTCTGTGAAAATCCTGGTTATAAATTAACACTGTCCTTGTGACTAAACTATTATGTTATGTTTAATTATAATATAGGATTTTAATAAAGGTCCTGCATAAATAATTAATTAACAAATTAACCAGTAATGGTTATTTAAAACCATGGTTAATAGAATATAGAATACTGTGTTAAGCTTCTAAATAAAACCTTGCCTATTATCTCTTTAATGTAGCAATTGAAGCTACATGGCTAGGTCGGACGAGGTGAACAGTCTTCCGGTGGAGAATCACGAGAATGCAAAGATACAGTTAACTGGCGCAGAGCTGAAAGCGCTTGTTGATGATGCGGTTACAAAGGCTTTAGAGCGACAGTACAGTGAGTACAGTGGGACCCATAGTAGGACCCTGTCTACACCGCATAATAAGTCTAAGACTCACTCAGAGTCTCACGGCAAGCCACCCTCTGTCCAACCCAAGTCTAAGAAGGATGAGACTAAGAAGGATGATGATAGACATTCCTCAAATGAAAATGGTGATCATTCCAAGAAGATTGTGTTTGACGATGCCCCACGTGCCAAAGGTTGCACGTATAAATACTTCGTGTCTTGTAAACCCCGGGATTTTACTGGGGAGAAGGGGGCAGTGGACTGTATGACTTGGCTGGATGAGATGGACACTGTTGTGGACATCAGTGGATGTGCTGAAAGGGATATTCTGAAGTTTGTATCCCAGTCGTTTAAAGGTGAAGCCTTGGCCTGGTGGAGGTCATTAATTCAGGCTACTGGAAAGGTTCCGTTGTATAGCATGTCATGGGATCAGTTTGTCGCTCTCATCAAAGAGAACTACTGTCCCCAACACGAGGTGGAAAAGATAGAATCTGATTTTCTGTCTTTGGTCATGAAGAACCTGGATTGCCAGGCTTATCTCACGAGTTTCAATACTCTGTCAAGGTTAGTCCCTTACCTGGTGACGCCTGAACCGAAGAGGATAGCCCGTTTCATTGGGGGTCTGGCCCCAGAAATCAAAGCGAGTGTCAAAGCCTCTCGACCCACTACATTTCGATCGGTAGCTGACATATCTCTGTCCCTCACACTGGACGTAGTTAGACAGAGGTCGCTAAGAGCTGCTGATGCCGAGAAGAGAAAACGTGAAGATGATGGTTCGCGGCGCTCAGACAAGAAGCGCAAGGGAAATGACGACCACAAGAAAGGGTCGGGATCCAAGAAGGGAGATCAACAGACAGGTGATAAACCCAGGTGCAAGGTTTGTAAGAAGCACCATTTTGGGAAATGCAGGCATGAGTCAAGATCACAATCCCAGCCAAAAGCGTGTGGAATTTGCAAGTCCCCAGATCACAAGGCAATAGACTGTAAGAAACTTAAGGATGCCACATGCTTTAATTGTAACGAGAAGGGGCATCTTAGGCCCAACTGCCCGAAACTTGCGAAGAAGGCTGAAGAGGGAAAGAAGACCAATGCAAGGGTCTTCCGCATGGATGCGAAGGAAGCTATTCAGGATAACAATGTCATAACAGGTACTTTTCTCATTAATGATGTCTACGCAAGAGTATTATTTGATTCTGGGGCGGATAAATCTTTTGTAGATAATAAGTTCTGTGAATTATTGAAATTACCTGTTAAAACCCTAAGTATGAAATATGAAGTGGAATTAGCTGATGGAACAATAGAAACAGTTTCAACTGTATTAGATGGATGCGTCATATCCATTAGGAACCACTCTTTTCCTTTGTCCTTATTACCTTTTAAGCTTGCTGGCTTTGATGTAGTGATAGGCATGGATTGGTTATCGCATAACCAAGCCCATATAATGTGTAACAAGAAGCAAGTAGTAATCAAGACTCCATCTGGTGAGCCACTCACCATTCAGGGAGATACTCAGCATGGGTTACCCGAGCAGGTGTCTATGCTCAAAGCATCTAAATGCTTAAAGAAGGGTTATGTCATTTATATGGCACAAGTGACTGTTGATGAACAAAGACCCAGGATTGAAGATATTCCAGTCATTTCTGAATATCCCGAGGTTTTCCCGGAAGAACTACCTGGTTTGCCACCAGATAGACAAGTGGAATTCAGGATTGATATCATCCCCGGAGCTGCACCTGTTGCTAGAACACCTTATAGGTTAGCACCAACAGAAATGAAGGAATTGAGGACACAGCTAGATGATTTTCTAGCTAAAGGTTTTATTAGACCTAGTTCGTCTCCATGGGGAGCGCCAATTTTGTTCGTCAAGAAAAAGGATGGATCAATGCGTCTTTGCATTGATTACCGTGAGCTTAATAAGGTTACTATCAAGAACAGATATCCTTTGCCCAGGATCGACGATCTGTTTGACCAGTTGGAAGGAGCAAGTTATTTTTCTAAGATAGATCTCAGTTCAGGCTATCATCAATTGAAGGTCAAGGATGAAGATGTACACAAGACCGCGTTTAGGACTCGTTATGGTCATTACGAGTTCCTAGTGATGCCTTTTGGGCTCACTAACGCACATGCCGCATTCATGGATCTCATGAATCGCGTATGCAAGCCTTATCTGGATCAATTTGTCATTGTCTTCATCGATGACATTCTCATTTACTCGAAGAGCCAAGCTGACCACGAAAAGCATCTTCGATGCATTCTTAAGCTGCTTCATCAAGAGAAGCTCTATGCCAAGTTTTCAAAGTGTGAATTTTGGCTTCGAGAACTCTAGTTCCTTGGACATGTTGTCAGTGAACGTGGAATTCAAGTGGATCCCGCAAAGATAGAAGCTATTATGAATTGGCAAGAGCCAAAGACGCCTACAGAGATTCGTAGCTTCCTAGGTTTGGCTGGATACTATAGGCGATTTATTGAAAATTTCTCAAGGATTGCTGCGCCCTTAACTTCGTTAACGCGTAAGAATATTAAGTTTGATTGGGGGCCCAAGCAGCAAGAATCTTTTGATATCTTGAAGCAGAAGTTGAGTAACGCTCCAGTGCTGACTCTACCTGAAGGTATTGAAGAATTTGTGGTGTATTGCGATGCATCACACACCGGAATGGGATGTGTAATAATGCAAAAAGGCAAGGTCATTGCCTATGCTTCACGCCAACTAAAAGTGCACGAGAAGAATTACACCACCCATGACTTAGAATTGGGTGCCGTTGTGTTTGCACTTAAGCTTTGGAGGCATTACCTGTATGGGACTAAGTGTGTGATTTACTCCGATCACAAGAGTCTTCAGCACTTATTTAATCAGAAGGATTTGAATATGAGGCAGCGACGATGGATGGAAACTCTGAACGATTATGACTGTGAAATAAGATACCATCCAGGAAAGGCAAACGTAGTCGCTGATGCCTTAAGTAGAAAGGAGAGAGTGAAGCCGATAAGAATCAATGCCAAGAGCATTGAAATCAAGAACAGTTTGAATGAAAGGTTGTTAGCTGCACAAAAGGAAGCTGTGTTGGAAGCTAACTATCCTGAGGAAAAATTAGGAGTAACTGAAGAGCAGTTGTCCTACGATAAGGACGGAATGTTGAGATTGAATGGACGAATATGGGTTCCTGTATATGGAGGACTTCGGGATGTTATCCTCAAGGAAGCCCACAGTTCCAAGTATTCCGTTCATCCTGGAGCTGATAAGATGTACCAGGATTTAAAGGCAAATTATTGGTGGATAGGCTTGAAAAAGTCTATAGCTGCTTATGTAGCTAAATGTCTGACGTGTGCTCGAGTTAAAGCTGAACATCAGAAGCCGTCAGGTTTGCTACAACAGCCTGAAATTCCCACTTGGAAATGGGAAATGGTGACGATGGATTTCATCACCAAGTTGCCTAAGACGCAGAAGGGAAATGATACCATATGGGTCATAGTTGACAGACTGACCAAGTCAGCTCATTTCCTACCCATTAAAGAGACGTTCAGCTCTGACATGTTAGCCCAACTATACGTGGATAAGATTGTATCCTTACATGGCGTACCAGTATCTATTATCTCAGATCGGGATACTAGGTACACGTCTCATTTTTGGAAGAGTTTCCAACAGTCTCTGGGTACCCAATTGAATTTCAGTACGGCTTACCATCCTCAGACGGATGGGCAAAGTGAGCGTACTATTCAAACGTTAGAAGACATGCTGCGTGCATGTGTAATTGATCTAGGTGGTAGTTGGGACAGACATCTACCTTTGGTCGAGTTCTCCTACAATAATAGCTACCATACCAGCATTCAGGCTGCACCTTTTGAGGCACTATATGGTAGGAAGTGCAGGACGCCCATTTGTTGGGCAGAAGTAGGGGATACTCAATTATCAGGTCCTGACATAGTCTTCGAGACCACGGAAAAGATTGTCCAGATTCACGACCGCCTAAAAGCTGCTCGAGATAGGCAGAAGAGCTATGCGGATAAAAGGCGAAATCCTCTTCAGTTTGAGGTTGGCGATAAAGTTTTGCTCAAAGTATCACCTTGGAAAGGGGTGATGCGATTCGGTAAGAAAGGTAAGTTAAACCCAAGGTATATAGGACCATTCGAGATCATCGAATGTGTAGGATTAGTGGCTTATAAGTTTAAATTACCTGAAGAGCTCGATGGTATTCATAATGTATTTCACGTCTGCAATCTGAAGAAATGTCTAGCTGATGAATCGCTAGTCATACCACACACAGATGTGCATATAGACTAGAGCTTAAAATTTGTGAAAAAACCTGTATCGATTGAGGATAGACAGGTAAAGAAGCTTCGAAGAAAGCTTGTGCCTATCGTCAAGGTGAAATGGGATGCCCGTAGAGGTCCTGAATATACGTGGGAGCTAGAGTCCACAATGCAAGAGAAATACCCTCATTTGTTTCCTTAAAATCTCGAGGGCGAGATTTCTTTTAAGGGGGTGAGGATGTAACACCTTGAAAATTCATGTCCAATAATGTATAAACACGTGTCATAAGCTCTGAACGTGAGAAAGAATACTTTAGAGGGACTAAAGTTGACAAACGGGGAAACTATGTGAATATAAGGGTCCAAAGTGTCAACACTGGATAAATATATTCAAAAATAGCCCCCACACAATGTTTATACCTTCAAACGAATAAATCATGGATCATACGAAGCTAAATATGAAAGAAAGTGAGGAATTACAAACTACAGGGTCTAAATGTGTCAACATGTGCAAAGTATACCTCTGAGTGACCTTTTGGCAGACCCAAAGCTTTGTAACGATAAAATATACTCACTAGAATATGTGGTTAAAATTTCATAAAGTTTCGTTATCGTATGAGAAAGTTATGATCAAATTCGTGTACGAGGGTTTAAAAGCGTCAACGTTGAATTCTAAGGCCTTATGAGTGGTTACAAGGTTAGTCAAGGACTTAACCAAGTTAGTAAAAGTCCCAAGGCCCTTAAAAATCAAGTTAGAAGGCTGGAAATGCAATTTAAGGGCTTAAAACCACGTTACAAAGGACCAGGGACCGAAATTGCAAAGAATGAAACTTGTTTGGCTGGTTCTGACAGGCCAGGCGACCCGCGTAAGACCCCCTTATGGGTTCATGCGGGCCGCGTCAGAGTGCCAGCGACAGAAAACACCTGCAGGTGTCTGTCCAGCCCGTTGCACCGCCATAAAACCTTGTTTTTACATACCAGGGGCTGCACCAACAGGTTTTCATGCATAGGGGGGCACTTGTCTTGATCTGGAAGCATTGGTAGACCTCTTTGGCATGATCTCCTTGAATTAAAACCCATATATAAGAGGATGAATGTTGTAACCATTTGGGCATTCACTTGCATAAGTTCACAACTCATCTTCTGGAGCTCTCTGGACAACAAGCACCATTCTTAGTGATCCCTAAGCATAATTAGGACTCTTGTAAGTGTCCTTAACCCTTCTTAATTCGTTTTAGCTTAGTTAATTAGCTAAAAGTCAAACCGTCGTAATTAAGGTTTGACTTCGGGATTAGTCAATAATTACCCACTAATATCCCGAATTAAAAATACCTTTAAGTAGGTAATTATGTGGGTAACAAACCCTTAAAAGGGTATTTCCAGATTCCCACTCTAACTATGTTAATTGTCGAGTCAAAGCTTATTATAAAAAGTCAACAGAAAGGTTATTTGCGAATTAATGCATAATTAGCAATGTAGGATACATGCAACCTGTTTGATCATTAAAATAACTTGATAATTGATGTAAGAACATGTCTCAACATGTTCAACTCGACAATTTTCAGTTTAGGCTCGGTTTGGAACCGAAAGTCGCAAAGTTTGACTTCTGCTTTGACTTTCAGTTCTGACCCGTTTAAGCCAAGATTAGGATTGCCTTAGAGCTTCTCTTGGACCTATTTGCATGTTAGTATAACTCTCTGAGGTTATACAACTTGGTTCATTAGATATCATATTCGCATGCATGTTTCCGTTAATCGCTTATATGTTGACCATTATGCCCATTTGACCTTAAAATGAAATTTTTGAAAATGTAAAAGGGTAGACACCTTAGCTACTGATTTATAAACGTGCACCTAAAATTTGAGATCAGTTTGAGGTGTAGATTAAGAGTTATGCTCATTAGCGTAAATTAAAGCTTCTTTAGTAATTAAATGGCGTAAATTGCATATAGCCTATCTAAACCCGAATTTTTATACAAAACCTTATACCTATTGTTATAAAATAATATTTTGGGATTTTTGGAGATTTTTATTTAGTTTTAGGCTGAGTATAACTTAGTGTTCTAAGATTAATTCGGTTAATGCCGGTTTTGCCCTTTTAAGCCATAAAATGAGTTTTACAAATCCTTTTGACCCCAAACCTTTCTCTACTGATTTGTTATGTTAAATAAATTATTTTGAGCCTGCTGGAATATTAAAAATATCAGCTTTTTACTGAAAACCCGGAAATGGCTCCAAATCGCCTTTTTAAACGTTTTTAGCACATAAGTATGCACTAGAACCTTGTTAAGAATAAGGGGTTGAACTTACTGATGTAATTAGTAAAATTCTATTTTTAAACAGTAGGGAAATAAATTAATTCAGATTTCCAGTTTTGACCCTTTAGGCCTATGTGAAATTACCAAAATGCCCCTACGGAGCATAGAATGGCTATAAGTTATAAATTTCACATATAATTGATATCCTACTGATATAACATGATAAAATGAGTATACTTACTGATTTATTCAGACCTATAACTCAGATTAATATTTAAACTCTTTTACACCCTTTAAAATGACCAAAATGCCCTTATGAGGCATAGTTTTGGTTTAAAACCATTTGGGGCATAATGGAAGGTATCATTCTGATATCACAACATATTTTAGGCATATTAACTTCAAAAACATGTATATGACTCTTATGGTTACTCGTTACGCAATTTACGCGTTCAGATCGGCTTATGTAACTAGTTTACCCATTTTAGCCGAAACGGGTCAAACCATATCTTTTCGGTCTCAAAATCCAGAATGTGATTATGTTACCCATATTAAACAAGCATGCAAGCTTGTTGGGTCAAAACCACATTCTAAAACGGTCTTCGCCTTATCATGCGTTTAAAACCGTAATCCTTTTATAAAACTAACCGGTCTAAGCTTAAGACCCGTTAGGATTCTAATAGGCTATTAAAACCTTAATTTCCAGATCTAGGAGCCCAGTAAAAGCTACGTGCACTCGCTGTATTTGATTTATACTTTGCTCAGGTGAATACATTTAACTTATTTTCCTTATACGGGCTTGGGGTACGGTATATAAAATACCGCTTGGTCGGGGAATTGACCTTAACCAGTTGGTGGTTAAGTGTTGTCAAATTAACCCGTTTAAAAATGCTGTTTTGTTTGTTTAACGCCTTTGGGGGTTTAATGACCATGTCCCGGATATCCTTGGCATCATTCAAAGAATGGCCACGACCTTAGCACACGGATGTAGGCGTACACCCGTAGTGCATTTCATTAAAGTATAATCGTCGGTCGAGAGAAGTCTCGCGGTGGAATTATATTAAGTGGTGTGTCTATTAATCTTTAACCCGGCACGACCCGGGCAACTGAACGCATAACGAACATGTAATTCTTTTACAAGATTATTAAGCAAATAATTATCCCAAGTTATAAAAAGTTTTGTGCCACAGGCATTTAAATCAATTGTAAACATTTTCAAAATGAGTCAGTTAAATTGTATTTACCAGTGTAAACTGACGTATTTTCCAAAAAGGCTAAGTGCAGGTACTACGCGTAATAGGCTGGCCACTCCTTAGCATCCGTAGAAGTCTCGCAAGCTTAGGATGCATGAAGTCTGTTGAAATAAAGTTTCCTTTTTATTTGATGCGCCTGTGGATCTATTTCGACTATTTTGTGATACTTGGATATTACAATATTATCAAGTTGAAATAAATCTTTCTTTGCTTCCGCTGTGCATTTATATATTGTATGTTTGACTATGACGATATCAACTACGTCACGGAACCCCCACCGGGCCCACCGGTAACACGTGGAAAATAGGGGTGTGACATTTATTTCATCAACCGTCTTCGTTATCGACCCATTTCTTCCATTGAAAACTAAATCATTTCTGGACTTCCATATTTGCCATATTGTTATCATAATGATCGCCGTAATTAGTTCCTTCCATTCATTTGACCCGTTGTAATCCTGTACTTGCTGGAGCACTTCATCACATGAGTTACATTCCTCGCATGAAGGTAACTTTAGCCAAACCACTATGACGTTCCACCATGTAGCCCCGCCCGAGCCAACACACACTTCATCAGCAAATGGTCTGTCGTTTCTTCATCGTTTCCACATCTTGAACGAAACTTATCTCCAATATTGATCCCTCTTCATATTAACTCCATTTTTACCAGAACTCGGTTTTGTAGCTCTCCATACATATAAGTTCACTTTCATTGGTACCCATTTATTCCAAAACTTCTAGCCTATATCATTTTCTGTTATACCAGCTTTCGTAATTTCGTTTCTTAATAAGGCCACTGATAGTTCTTCTTTGGGTTCTTCTTTGGGTTTCGTTCTCCATCTCCATATATCTTTACAGTTTCTTATCTTGCACATTTGTAATGTTTCTAATAATTCCGCATGTTGTTCGCATTCATGAACCTCCCTTGCTCCTCGTTTCCATACCCATTCCCATGTGACTTTTTTCTCTATTATGTTTACACACTCACTCACCTTAGCACTTTTGTTTTTCGCCAAAGAGTATACTGTCGGAAATCGATCTTTTAATGGTATTTCCCCAACCCATAAGTCTGTCCAGAACTTTGTTTTGCAGCCATTTCCTAATATTGATATCAAGTTTTTCTTTAGTGACAAATTCATCTCCCCAAAAGCCTTCTCAATGCCGCTAACATCTTTCCAAGTTCCACAAAATTTGTTTTTCATAGGGATTAAAGACGTCGAGTTACGTTTAGCATGAATACTATCAATAACTCTTACCCATAAAGCGTTTGGATTTTCCTTGTATTTCCACCACCATTTCGCTAGGAGAGCTAGATTTGCACTACGAATAACTCCGATCCCTAATCCACCATACCCTTTTGCTTTTACCATTTTGTCCCACGCTACCCATCTCATTTTACACTTACCATTCTTTTTTCCCCATACAAAGTCCCTTCTTGTAGCCTCTAAATATGCTATCACTTTTTTTGGTGCTGAAAATATGAAGAAAAAATAATTCGGAAGTGCACCTAACACCGCTTTTGCTAAAACAATCCTCCCTGCCATCGATAGACACCTTGCCTTCCATGATGAAAGCTTAGAACTAAATTTATCAACTATTGGCTTCCAGTTTTTTACTCTCTTCATATTTGCTCCAATTGGAATCCCCAAAAAATTAAAAGGTATTTTCCCAGCTTTACAGTTCAAACACTTTGCCATACTTTCAATCTCTTTTTCTTGTACCGCTAGTCCCCAACCCCAAACAATCTACATTTTCCTAAATTTACTTTCAAACCTGAGCAAAGGTAAAAGCATCTAAGAATTCTATTCAAATTCTTAATATTATCTTCCGACCATTCCCCTAGAAACATTGCATCATCCGCATAACACAAATGTGAAACCATCGGCCCATCCCTTGGTAAGACAACCCCTTTGAATAACCCCGCCTTTACCGCCCTTTTCATTATTACATCTAGAGCCTCAAGTGCTAGGATAAATAAAAATGGTGATAGTGGGTCCCCCTGTCATAGTCCACGGGACATAGTAAATTCCATCGTTGGCGACCCATTTACCAATACCAACGCCCTGCTTGACTTTAAACTTGCTCCAACCCATTTTCTCCACAAAAGAGGGAAATTCATTGCTTTTAAGTTGTATAACAAGAACTTCCAATTTACATAATCATATGCCTTTTCAAAATCTACTTTCAATATAAAAATCTGTTTTTTACTTCCTTTCGCCCAAGAAATTATTTCGTTTACTATTAGCGGCCCCTCTAATATATATCTTCCTTCTATAAACCCGGTTTGGGTATTACTCACCAAGCCGGGTATTACCGGTTTTATTCTTTGGGCCAATATTTTTGCAATAACTTTGGATATTGTACCGATCAGTGAAATGGGTCTAAAATGTTTAACTAAAGACGGGTCATGTACCTTAGGGATCAAGGCAATAAAAGATGCATTACATCCCACTGGAATACTTGGTTGATTATGGAATTGTTTCAGCAATTTCATTATATATGGTTCCAAATGCGACCAATATTTCTTCATGAATTTGAAAGTCATCCCGTCCGGACCTGGACCTTTATCCTCACCACATGCCCAAATTGCCTTTTTTACTTCTTGACTTGTAAAATCCTCCACCATTGTTTTTTCCTGTGACTCTGTTAGTTTATTAAAACCTCTCTTATCCATTGTTGGTCTCTTCTTCATAGGTTCTTCGAAAATCTTCATGAATACCTTCATAATTCCCGTCTTTACTTCTTTTGGTTCACTAACCATCTTTCCATCTATGCATATTTTATTTATTCGGTTTTTTGCTTTCCGACAATTCACAATTTTGTGAAAGAATCCCAAGTTCTCGTCTCCCAGTTTTGCCCATTTGAATTTTGCCTTTTGTTTCAGATCTGCTAACTTTTGTTTCTCATGTTTTCTTATAATCAGTCTCCCCTTCATTCTTTTCTCCTTCTCTTCTTCTTTTAGTTTTCTTACTTCAGCCCTTTGTTCTATTTGTTCTACCATCCTCTTTGCTTCCATAAGTTCCTTTTCTTCTTTCTCCTTTTCCTTCTTTCTCCATTCTTTGATTTTTATCTTTAAATTTTTCAATAAAGCTCCCATATTTTTTATCCAATCTTCACCGTTAACAAGTGTTTTTATGGCACCAATAATTACCTCATCAATTCCTGCTTTCGACAACCACGAGTTGTATAACCTAAATGGTGCCGGCCCATAATCCTTTGTTATACAAGTTAATAACAACGGGTTGTGATCCGACAGGTATCTAGGCAAAGCTTCCAATTTTGCACATGGCCATTTGTTCAAAAACGTATCACATACTAGTATCCGATCGATTTTGCTCATACTTTCCCCATCTTCTGTCATGAAAGTGAATCTTGGCCCCACTATTTGATATTCCAGTAAACCAGCTTCTGCAATAAACCTATTGAAAGCCATTGCGTTATTTGCATCAAAATTAGAACCCATTCTATCTTCTTCTATCCTGACTTCGTTGTAATCTCCTGCCATTACCCAAATTCCTTCACCCTGATTCCTAATTCTTAACAACTCTGCCCATAAGTTCCTTTTTCTTATGGTATCATTCGGTACATACACATTCACCAAGTTTATCTTTTCTTCTAAACTATCTATAAATCCAGAGACTACAGCGAAATAATCCCCCTTTACCGATTCCACCCTCCTGAAAGCCTGTGGATCCCATATTGTCATCACACCCCCTGATCTTCCCTGTGCATCCACTGTTACTATTTCCATATCTTCACTTGGCCAATATTTCTAATTTATTCCTCTCTAATCTCAATTATTTGTGTTTCTTGTATAAATAAACAGTTCACGTTATGATCCTTGACAATCTTTTTGATCCACCCAGCCTTATCCACCCCCCCCCCCCCGCCCCTCTTATGTTCCTTGATAAAAAATTCATGGTTGCACATCCGTCACCCTTTCCTCTTCCACTATTACTCTTAACTGCTCATAAAAATTACTTACCTTTATCTTCAAAGCTTCCCCCACTGTTGCTGTTTTTTCCGTTTCCTTATCTATCTCCTCCTGTCTTTCTACTTCTTTTTCATCCTCCTTTTTTCTCGATTTCTGAGACTGTTGTCCTTGATTTTGTGCAGAATCTTTCTCCTCTGCTTCCGTAGTCTCTTTGTCCTCCTGGAGGTTTTCTTCAATATCGATCACCTGATCTTTCTCTCCTACCTTATTGATGTCTGGAATTTCATTCTTCTTTTGAAACTCACTGTGCACCTTTTCTTCCTTTTTCTTTCTTTTGTCTGAGGGTTTGTTTGCCATATTAGGCCATCAAGTTCAAAAGGGTCGTTCGGGTCTGGTATACTCATATTCAAGTCGGGTAGCTTTATTTTATTTTCTACAAAAGCCTGGTCCACAATGTGTTTTTCCTTCTTATCGGGCTTACGTTTCTTCCCAGGCCCATTCTTAAAATCCTTTATTGTCTGCTGGGCTTGAAATACACCATTGCCCATAGTCCCATCCGTCCATCGTTTATTGTTTGCAGTATTGCCGCTATTCAAAGAGAAGGTTTCTCTTTTAATGCATGTCTCCTCATTGATGTTTCCTTGTTTCCCAAAAAACTCCTCCCAGTTCCCATCAAAAGAGTTATTTTGTGACTGTTCATTACCTTCCTCTTCGTAACCTCCACCGTCCATTTGACTTTCCATCCCTTCGTCTACCCTGTTTCCGGTATCAACATTCGCCGGAATCTGCTCTCTTACCGGACTATCTTGTTTCTCTGATGTCTTGTCTTCTTCAACCGGATTTATCAACAGATATTTACCCGGAATAAATTCTGGTGCCCACATTCCTGATAATTCTGAAACCCATATTTTGAACTCATGATTCCAATATTTTATTATTATCTCTTCTCTAATCTCTTCTCCATTATCCACCAGAATTCCCATTCTAACATCATTCAGATTACCATTATTGATACTTACCCTATCCATATGAACTACTTTCCCGATCGTTTTCCCGATATTCTCGCAAATTTCCTTATCCCATAACATTATCGGAATACCCACTAGTTTTACCCAAGCTAGTCTTTCAAAATTTTCTATTCCACCTTTCCATTCCCTGACGTTACTGAAAACCTCCTCCCAAGTATCCTTGAAACTGATCTTAAAGTCCTCCGCTTCTAAATCTGACCCAAACGTTATCATGAACTTAAGACTTGGGAGTGATGACCTTTGTGAAGTCAATGAACTTCATATGAAAGCTTAAAGGTTGAACGTTAACACCAAGATCTATGAATCTTACAAGGGTGTGTAAGCATGACTTAGAAATATGGAGATATGTGAATATATTGGTATAAGGTGTATAAGATATTAAATGTTCCTGAATTTGTGCAAAAGGTAATGAGGATCCATATATGGTTTTACATAATTCATGATGTGCTTATATGCACTAAAATGCATATGGTGTGTAAAAATAAACATGTTTATGTTTTTTCTTAATTATTTAATGCATTGTGTACTTGGATCGTGAAATTTTGGGGGGGGGGGGGGTGGGGGCAAAGAAAAGTGTAAAAGTTGAACAGTGCCATTTTACTTGCAAAGCATATTTGCCAAACAATAGAGAATTAATTAAGTCTTAGCTTATAAATTTAAATGGATCCACCTTAAGAATATTTGAGCAACATATGAGTATCATCTAAGCAATGAAAGTTTGCGTAAATCTTTGTACTAGATCATAATGTAAATCCAACAATGAGCTTTAGCATTGCGAAAAGAAAGGTTGGAGTCTCATGATGTATATTTTAACAGCTGATGACTACATCCAACAGAAAGATCCGTCGATAGAAGTTATTTATTTATACTAGAAATTTAAAAGTTGCAACGCTCAAATATGCACATCAAGCTTTAGGAATACTACAACATTGGCAAGTGAACTTTGGTGTGGTCTAATAATCTCGAACACATCTAAACAAAGTTCACACATCATGCTAAATAGGTTATTAGAGTCATACAGAAGCTTGTTTACTCCGTCAACAGCACAACCCCCCCCCCCCCCCCCCTACATGAAATATATATATAAACTACTTTGGTGTGGTTAGGGATACCCACCGATACGGCGATACCCCGCCCATTTACCCGAATAATACCCGAAAGTATCATATTATAGATTTCCATATATATAAACTTAGTACATGTACTTATTACCTTCTCTATATTCATATGTGGATATGTATTTGGCAAGTGCTTAGTGAACAGATAACTTATTTTTGAGCATGTATATTAGATTTGGAAGCTATCACCCTTTATTATGTGGATGTTTATTTAATTAGGTGGTCCTAATACAATTACTTAATTAGGTAATCGTTTTGATTTAGTTTGGTATATGTTGTCTGAATATGATATGTAAGTTATTAATCATATTTTCATTTGTTATAGTCATTAAAATAGTAAATTATATAAACATCAAAGTAAAAAATTGCATATTTGTCCCAACGGGTATTTTTTATGAAATTAACGGGTATAACCGGGACCCGCGGGTATGGCCGATACTCGACGGGTAACAGGCCGGGTATGGGACAAAGAATACCGGGTACGGGCTTGGGATTACCAATACCCGGCCCAAGCCCGGCCCATTGCCATTCCTAGGTGTGGTCCAATAATCTCGAGAATATCTAAACAAAGTTCACACATCATGCTATATAGGTTATTAGAGTCATACAAAAGCTTGTTTACTCCGTCAACAGCACCCCCCCCCCCCCCACATGAAATATGCGCCTAGCATTGTTCTTAGAGTGTGTTATGTAAGACTTTTGTTTATTTCTTGTTACCACAAATTTTGTTCTTCATGTTGTTACATGATCAACAAGAGTTGGGATTAACTTCAAATTTATGTAACTATGTGTGTGTGTGTATTTTTATTTGTGTATTCTACAATGCATCTCTCTGCTCATTTAGTGTGCCACCAAATTCAATGTGTCTCCATTGCGCTCACCGTTGTTCATTAATTTGCAACTTCTGTGTAAGACCATACGTAGTGGGGCGTGATTTTTAAAAAAAATTGAAAAAAAAAAACGCCCCATAACGCCCCCCACCCCATTACACTAGGCGTTATGGGGCGTTATTTTTTGAAAATTTGCATGTGGGCGTTTAAATTAAAACGCTGAAGAGAGAAGGTGGTGGCCAATGAGATTTGGACTTGTGGTCAATGGTACTGTTGGCTTTTTGACTAGCCAATCAGCATCAACTCTTTTCTTTTTTCTTTGTTTAATGATTGGTAGGGGCATTATACCCACTACACCACTTTTGCTATAATGCCCCATCGCTGACTAGGACGCCACGTGTCGGATAATGCCCCATGGTGGGGGCATTATAACCCACTACCACTACACATGGTCTAAGTACACGGGACTAACTATGTGGCCAGCTTTAGATTGTGTGACCGTTCCCATGTCACCAGCGTATCGCTAATTTTTCCAAAGCACACAGTGTGCTTTCCTAAATTCACACACATCAACTTAATTACGCTTATACATACGTTCAAGCATATTTACGTACGGGGATATATATATATATATATATATATATATATATATAGTAAAAGTGTAAAATATAATATTCGTTAACGTACGAGCATACGATATGAAATTACGTACGTTATAAAACTCAAAACCTAATCACGCATGTTGAAAAACAATAATCTCACATGTTGAAAAATCATAACCATGCGTGAATTTGTTTTTTCAACATGCGCGATTAGGAACACTCGAAAAATCAGCAAAAAGGAAAAAAAAGTTAATTCATAATTTTGTATTGAGTAAATTGCCATTTTAGTCTCTGATGTTTGACCAAAATTGTCACTTTAGTCCAGCGAGTTTTTTTCTTGCCATTTTAGTCCAAATAGTTTTGTTTTTTGCCATTTTAGTCCTTGACATTTGTAATTTTTTTGGCCATTTTCATCCTACCAACTAACTCCATTTATAAAATTTAGTTAACTTAGGTGAATTATGGCCAAACCACATTTTTCTTTCTTTTTTTGCAGGTGTGATGGTATGAGGATGGTGTTATACCGGTTTATAGTGAAGATAATGGCGGTGGTTGTTTGTTTTACGATGGTGGCGGGGGTGTTGGTTGATGACGTGGGTGGCGGAAAAGTGGCCGGTGGTGGTGGAAACGGTGGGTGGTGACGGTGCAGGCAGGTGGTGGCGATGATAGAAGGTTGTGATGGGGTGAGTGGTGGTCGATGAAAATGACAAAATTCAAGGACTAAAATGACAGAAAACAAAACTATTTAAGACTAAAATGGTAAGAAAAACTATTTGAACTAAATTGATAATTTTAGTTAAACTTCAGAAACTAAAATAACAATTTACTCTTTTGTATTAGAACATTTTGAAATATATATGCTAGCTAACAAAACTAAAAAAAAATTAAAACAACTAACTGTTGCCATCAGAGTTTAATTTCTCATTGGTATGGTTTGTAGAACTAGAAACATGACTATGAGTATAAAAGCCGTATCTCACTGAATAGATAAAGTCAGAATTATTGACATACAGAAAACTAAAAGAATGTGACAAAATCCAATCATAAGGGGTTGGTTTTGACAAAGACAAGACTTTATGAAGTTTGACTTTTGTGGACGGCTAAATCCTACATTTTTTATTTTTCTTTTAGCGCCGAAATCGTGACGGCATCAATTAAAAAAACGGGTATTGTTCGGCTGGTTATAAGGCCAAAACGATAAGATCCTTCATGTCGGCATCCTCAAATAAAACAAATTCGATTTGTATACAATAGAAAAATATATAAATTGATTTGTATCAAAACAAAAGCCATCAAATGATAACGATGTTAGGGTATAAGGAGTGGTTAAACACTTTAAAGTGGCAAAACAAATAACCGATTAATCAGAGTGTGCCATGTCAATTAGGCAAAAGTGTTTAAACTTTGCTGAAAATTGTTGGCAGTGGTTTAAACACTTGCTGAGTGGCAAACTTTTTTTTTATTTTATGTTTTTTTATATTTAAGATAAAATGGAAAAAACATAAACTTTTTAAAAATAAAAATAAAGCATTACATTTTAATTAAAAATAAACCATTACATCTTAAATAAAAATAAAACATTACATTTTTAATAAAATCTAACTTAAAAAAAAAACTAAAAATCACAAGGCCATCCATATTTTTTTGCGATCTCACGTTTTCTAGCGAGTGCGACTTCCAACATCTTCGGGTGAAGGTCGTCGGTAGGCCGATTATACCACTCAAAGTCCTTCTCGTACATTGTTTGTCGCAACGCCTCTCGTTGCTCATCCGCCAAGGTCAAATATTTTTCTTCTCGTACACGTTTAATTTCCATTATCTCTTTTTTCATGGCCTTGTACTCTTCGAATTTGCTTGTTATATCTCTTGGATCTTCGTTTTTTGAAGACGGCCCTTTGTCCTTTTTCTCCTTTCTCATTTGTCGTCTTGGTGGTGGTGGTGAAGGATCCTCGTTTATGTCGGGAATAGTGAATCCGCTTGAGATTTCGACATTCGGTGATCCTCGGGCATAATTTCCCGAATCCGAAGACTTTCTTTTTAGACCCGAACCGGAGCTTTCTTCATTCAACAAAGGTACCGGCGACCACTTTTGACTTGTTCTAACAACCTCCCAAGCCGCAACATGAGCGAACTCAATATTTTCTTTGCTTTTGTAATCCTTTAACGCTTGTTTCATTACATATGCGTCGTCACTCCCGCTAGGACGTAAACGATCCTATAAACCGTATAAAAAAAATAAACCATATAAAAAAATTACCGTATAAAAAAATTACCGTATAAAAAAATAAACCGTATAAAAAATAAACCGTATAAAAAAAATAAACCGTATAAAAAAAATAAACCGTATAAAAAAATTACCGCTTGATGATATAGACCGTTGAATGTGTTAATTTTTGTTTGCATCGTCACCCATTTTGATCGAACTTGGTGGTGGGTTCGATTACTTCCGCCGACCGTTTCGTTAAAGTGGTTTAGAACTTTCTTCCAAAAGCTATCCTTCTTTTGTTGATTGCCTTTTCTTTTATTCAAAGTGCAATGAACAAAAGCCTTTGCCAACGCCTCTTCTTGTCTAGGCGACCAATTTTCCCGTTTGGCTTTTGCTTTTTTTTCCGGTTCATCCGCAACATCTTCATCATCCGCAACATCTTCATCAATATCATCTAACTCATGTTCTTGTGTTTCCGGCACGAACTCCTCATCGACGTCATCTTGTTCGTCTTGGGTTGGTGATTGTGACATTGGGTTTTGAAAAGCAAACGGGTCAAAAGCATTTTGCGCTTCTTGGGAGTAATCATAATAACCGGCTTGAGTCATCCTCGGACCGTATTGCATCCAATTTTGGGTGGGTTGGGTATCATAACCGAAAGGTTGATGCATGGGTTGGTTAAAATAAAATGGAGGTTGGGTGTGACTCGCAAACCCAAGTTGCGGATTAAACGGGACACTACTACCACCCGAACCACGTTTATCTTGAGGCCTCGACTTTGAACCGGACCCTACCATTTTCTTCTTGCCTTCACCCTTCTTTGAGCCTTCCATATTTTTCAAAGTGTAGAATAGATTGAGAGAGTATAGAGAGAAAGGTGTATTTTTTTAAAATGTGTGAGTGGTATTTATATAGGGTGAAAAAAATTTAAAAAACAATTTTTTTTTTTACATCAAACGGTAATATTACCGTTATGGGGGTAATAAATATGGCAACCATCATCTTTCTCGCTTCGGTAATCCATCACCGCGTTTAATGTTTTGCCGCATTTAATGTTGGTCGGCGGCGGTGTTTGCCGCGCGGCAAACGTCTTTGCCGCTGGGTTGCCGCACCCACACCGTATCCCCTTATTCAATTGGTATCGACTGTGCTCGACACAGTATGGTATCAGTATAACACTGATAGTGGTACGGTACGTTACAGATATTCCGTTTAGCTTATGTTATAGAAAAAACTCTCTGCTTTGAACACACCTATGTTTCAAATTAAATTTACATCAAAATGTTAAATGTATTTAGATTCTTGTTTGAAAGTTAACCAACGTAAGTTATTAGAGAAAAATCAAACGAAACGATTAATAAATTATTTATTTATTTATTTATTATTATTATTATTATTATTATTATTATTATTATTATTATTATTATTATTATTCAAAATAAAGATCTAAATGGCATGTGCAAGATTTGATAAGAGCCGTTTCTTTTTTATGGTAGTACACTAGTACACTACTTAAATATAGAAAACGCCGATTTTAATATTTCAAATAATTGTTTATTGTCCGATAATAGATTAAACGATTACCATGTTTACGGTGTAGCCAATAATGCTATCAACTTTCATTATTGTTAAGGACAGTGAAAAAATAATTTTGCGTTAACAACAAACTATTGAGTAAAGTCAACCTCGCGATGTTGTCGAAATGGTGGTGGCGATTCAAAGCCAACCAGTGGCGGATGTAGCTTATACAAGGGGGCAACGCCCGCTACGGCTTGGCACGGAAAAATTTGGAAAAATTAATGTAAATTTCGGAAAAATTTGACGTTTTTTCGATTTCGTTACAGCTTATTTATAAAATGTTACGGCTACGATCCGTTTCTAGATCCGCCACTGAAGCCAACCCGATCCAACTGTGGAGTAAAGTCATTGGTTCAATACACAAGTTCACTGCGGATAATCAGATTATTCCGGTTTCTAAGTCGATTCCCGGGGTATGGAAGGATATCGGAAATGTGGACCCGGAGCTCCAAAAACTGGGTATTGACATCAAGCAGAATTTGGTTGTTAACAACGGAATGTGGAAATGGCGGACTGAATCAGATGATGTTTTCTCGGTCAAGCAAGTTAGGATCGACATCGAAGATACTTTGGGGACCGACTCGAGCTGCGTTCCGGGGTTTGTTTGGATCACTTGGGCCCCTCCCAAAGCTAACCACCTGCTTTGGAGAGCGATCCTCGGGAAGTTAGCGTCTAGAGCCGGATTAGCCCGTAGGGGCATTCCCTTGGCCGACGTCTCTTGCCCTCGTTGCGGCTTAGATATTGAAGACTCGGATCACATTTTCTTCAATTGTTTGTGGGCTAAATGTGTCTGGTGGAATGTGCTCTCCTGGATCCGGATTAGCTTCCCAGCGATGTGCGGATCTTTGGCTGACTTGTTGAGCTACATTAAAGAGGCCCCTGGTGGGAAGGTTTGGAAGAAGTTAGTTCGTACCATTATAGTCGCCACAGTTTGGAGGATCTGGGTTGCTAGGAACGCAAAAGTATTTGATGGTTGCTTCATTCCTATTTTGAAGACTGTGGAGCTTGTGAAAGAAGACGCCTTCCTCTGGATTTGCAACCGATCAAACCTCAAAGTGCCAGCTTGGGATAAATGGAGGATGTTTGATGTTGTAGACCTTTTGTAATTTTCCTTTGTTTGTTTTGATTTTGCTTTGTTTCGGTTTTGTTTTGTTCCCCAGCTTCTTGCTGGCTCTTATTTATATATAAAGTGATTTTGCCGTTAAAAAAAAGTAACAAACTATTGACTAATTATATCTTCACAAAAATATTATAAATTGTTTTTAAACGACATAGATGAAAGTTAGATGTATACATAGTTACATTTTATGTTAGAGCGTGATTACTCTTTATAACGAAAGTAAAAGTTAGGAGTATCGTTATTCGCATTTTCAGTAATAATTGTGATTGACCAACAAACCATACTTTAGTATCAAAATGTCCCTAAATTTAAATATGACACATGTTAAAGTATAATCTAACGTATTTTATGTTATAGCTGACAGTCCATTTACCATCATATTTTCATACCTTGCGATTTCCTTTTGTAATTTTTTTTAAAAAAAAAAATTATTATTAAGTTGTTCAGAATATCTATGATTGTTGGTTTTCTCATTTAGTTATTTGTAACATCTTTATGAAAGAATTGTATAGGAAATACTCATTTCACATCATATGCCTTCTCCCTCTTGCCTAACTTACTCTAAACAATTGTAACTAGTTTTATGCTCCCAGCGTTGCAGGGTGTAAAACCGTGCTAAGTAACAACTTAACGATGACCAAACCGGAAAAAAGGTAAAATAGAAACACAATTTTTTAACACCATGTGACGTAAAAGTAGACGAATTCGAATTTATACCGACACATATTAGAAAGCTGATGGGGTAAAAAAAATTGAGGGACTAAATGTGACTATCAAACACCGTGCTAAATAGTAATTGAACGAAAGAACAGAAAACCTGAGGGACCAGATGTGACCACTAAAAATCGTGCTAAATAGCAAACCAAACAATAAACAAATCCAAAAGTGTTGTTACAAAACTTAAAAAAACACTAAAATTTACTTTGTAAAAACAAAATCACAAAAAAAGTTTGAAAAAATTTTGTGGCTAAAACAAAAGGCAAAGAACACAATACTGTTTCTTATTGTGTTAGAAATTAGTAGATATATATGAATTCTATGTAAACTCCAATATAAGTTTTAGAGTATAAATTAAGGATGTTCAACGGGTCGTTTTTGTAAGTTCATAAGTCGAACTTGAACAAAACACGAACACAAAAATTGGGTGAGGCACGTTAACTTGAACATTGCACGAATACTCACAGCTTGACATGTATATAATCCATTTAATCTGAAATTACTTTATTTTAATTCTTTACATATATTAAATACATTAAAGTTACAAAATTACTACAAAAAATACATGCGAAAGTACACCATTAGGGTATAAGGAGTGGTTAAACACTTTAAAGTGGCAAACCAAAAAACCGACCAATGAGAGCGCGCCATGTCAATTAGGCAAAAGTGTTTAAACTTTGGTGAAAAATGTTGGCAATGGTTTAAACACTTGGTGAAGTGGTAAACTATTTTTTTTAAAAAAAAAGGAAAAATGTGTGATTGGTTGAGATAGGAATGGACCCCACCCACAATACCCTCCCTCTCTCTCCTTCTCCCTCTTGCCGAATCGGTGTTCCATCACCGATTTACCCCCCCCCCCCCCATTTCGTCAAACACCCACACGGCAAAGTGTTGGCATTGGTTTGCCGTGGGTTTGCCGATCGGTGACTTGTGTTTGCCGCATCCCACTCCTTACCCCCTTAGGGGGTAAGGAGTGGGGAGCGGCAAAATGGTTTCACCGAATCGGCAATGGGTGGCAAACCATTGCCAACCCATTTGCCACATCCATCTTTGACGAAATTGTGGGGAAATCGGTGAGCCAACACCGATGCGGCAAAGGGAAGAAGGAGAGAGAGAGAGGGGGTATGGGGTGGGGTCCATTCCAATCTCAACCAATCACATCTTTTTTCCTTTTTTTTTATTTAAAAAGTTTACCACTCCACCAAATGTTTAAACCATTGCCAACACTTTTCAGTAAAGTTTAAACACTTTTAACTGATTGACATGGCACGCTCTGATTGGTCGGCTTTTTGGTTTGCCACTCCAAAGTGTTTAACCACTCCTTACACCCTTATAAGGTTATATGGTATGTTCATGGCCCAAATGACAACCACAACCCTCCACGTCAACGCTATATCACCCTATATGGTGTAGTTATAACCCAAACCACCATCCACTTTTTAGTTTTTAATTTATTTTTGTCCAAGCCAAAACCAAAACATCAAAATCATCAAAGTTTGGCTTGTGCTGCCGTGGATTAAACCACGCAAACTACGATGGTTCAACAAGGGGAGCGGTGTGCCACACCTATACCCCATCGCCAAATAACACAATTGAGAAGGTAGATTTCCGGATCGTAGTGCTATAATTACACTAAAAATCCCTACTTTTTCTCTTTTATTTTCAATTAAATAATATATTTTATACATTTATCATTATTTTTCTCTCTTCTCCACTTATAACCACTTTCAAAAAATATTAGAAAACTAATAAGGTTGAACAGAGTTCCCGTAAATATACATGTGAATAATAACATTTTCTATCCCCTCCACTCAATTACTCTTTATAAGGCTAGTGGGTATGGAGAGCCTCATCCCCAAGGGGATGAGCCGCCACCTCAGCGTCACGTAGGCTCGGCTTGGAGGGGATGGACCTAGGGGGTGGGGGGATGAGCCCCTTTATGTATATATATGTATGTATGTATTGGTTATTATGAGAGAAAGGAGGCCCGTCTCCTCCGACTGTGGGGAGCCGCTTTTGCCGAGCCGAGCCCAGTGGCGGTGTGAGGGACCGGCGCCGGTCCTAGCCGGCCCCCATACCTTTTAGTCTAATATACCAAACTCACTCACAAATTTATAAAAAAAACATATAAAAAAGATGTGAATGCTAAAAATTAGGCTTTGAAATCTGTAAACAGAACCTGTTTATACAAACTGACAAATTAGGATTGCTAAACACCGGATTCCGGTTCTTTATTCTATCGATCATTTTTTTATGATCAATAAAGTCTGATTTTTTACCTAGAAACTAACTAGATTCTATTTTCTCTATTATTATTATTTTTTCATGGGGTGTATATTCTCAACATATACAATCTCAAGTTTACATAATAGTTGTGTCAAATGGTTGGCCACTTTTGGGCGGCAGTTTGACTTTTTTTTTCCTTTTTTTCATATAATACTTATTTATAGGCGATGTCAAATTACAATTTTATCCCAGGTATAAAATTACGATTTTGCACTTGATTCAAAATAAAATTTTGCTTTTGTCCCCAGCTTAAATTTACGATTTCGCCTTCAGTTAAAAAATACACTTTTGCCCTCAGTTCAAAATAAAAATATGGTTTTGCCCACAGCTAGAGTCCTGCCAAATTACGATTTGGTTCCCAGTTTAAAATTACGATTTTGCACCCAGCTAAAAATTACGATTTCGCCCGCAGCTAAAATATTGCTACATTACACGCTTGTCATCGTTTTAGTTAATTTTTTTTATCATAACTCTGGTACTGTTTTTCTTTAACTGGTTAACTTGATGTATCTTTTTTGATATCGTGTTATAGGTAGCATGTATAACTAACCGATATAAAGGCGTACATGTTATTAACCTAAGAAATACTCGGTTTAGCGCCCCGCAACGCGGGCGGCGCATAACTCTAGCTGCCTAACACTGGCTCATTAGTCCTGAAAAATTACAGTTTTGCCCTGAGCCCAGAATTACGGTCTTATCATTGTTTTTTTTTTTTTTCCATAGCAAAATTATAGTAGTATTTTTTATTAATTGATTGAAAATTATTCGGCCATCGCCCCGCAACGCGGGCGGGGCATCTACTAGTTAAATACATTAAATAAAAATATATAAATAGTATTCTGTCTAGGTTCATGAGCCTACTCAAACTTGATAAATGAAGCACGGACGCAAACTCACTTATTAGTCAAGCTTATCTTTTGGCTCTAACTCGGGTTCAAGCTCATTTAAGCTAGACTCAATTTAAGTTTCAGTTAGTCGATCTCTAGTAGCTCATGAACGGACTAACTTGTTAACACCTCTAGTTTTTTAACAACACAAATAAAGCCAGTTTGTTTGCCTATAAACCGAGTTTTATTTCACAGAATCGGGACCTGTTTCTTATATATTTAAGAGCACACGGACCTGTATGTTGTAGTGTTAACATAATAACATATAAAAATCGATTGTCTATGGCTACGAGAACACGCAAATTCCGTTCTGAATGTTATGACATTATGAACATATACATAAAACCCTTGACCATTAACATGTACACAAATACAAACTCATGTAAAATCAGCTGTGTATGGCCAACAAATTAAAAAAATTATCTTTGACTTTAAAACTCATTTAATTGATATGAGATTAGCCTTTTGGTAGAGACATTATTTAAAACGGAAATATTACATTTAATTCAAATCTGGACAAAATGACTGATTTAAGATTTTAATATAAATTAGAGTACGAGTGATATTTTCCCTTAAAAAAAGTTGTGTATAAATAAATGAATCGGATTTTAAGGAGCGAAGGCATTGGTAATGGGTAGAGGTCGGCTGGTCGGGTGAAAAAAGAACTATATTATTTAAAGGTAAATTTAAAGTTATTTTTGACTTCAATTATTAATTAGGAAAAATGAAGTTCTGATTTTCTGTCACAGCTGGTAAAGGAAACGTGTAGTTCCAGAATAAATAAACATGTTATATATGAACAAATCCTTAATATATTATTTTTATACTCTAGAAGAATGTTAATAATTCATTATAATAATATATCAAAACTCATTATCCTAGATCACCTTATACCTTGAACACTTCACGTGAACGATTTTGCTTGTTTGGATTATCTTATTATAAAAGATTTTTTATTGCTTGTGTGGATTATCTTATTACAAAAGATTTTTTTAAAGCATCTACAACAACAAATTTAGTCCAAACTTTAGACTGTCTAATTAGCACAAGCACATCATTTCAAATGAACACTATTTAAAACTCTACTTCCCCACGCCATAATCAAACACTTCGTCGGAACCCACGAAACCCATTTTAAGACAAAACATTCTTCGTACAAAGTCCGCTGCATTAGCATCTTTGTAAGCCCATTCGTGGTATATTCTGCTTCCAGATTACCAGCCCAAAACCAAGTGTCCTGCCCCACTTCTATTCCTGCAGCAGCCACCATTTCGCACAAAGAAACCCATTGAATTAGCTCTTCTGTTTCCTACATAATATCAATCCATTCGGCTACGATAACCCGCTGATTATTAACAATTTTTGTACGTTCCGATATCCAGCAAGCTTTTTTATTTTCCAGGCGATAAAGAAGAGGGAATTTAACCTTCAGAGTGTAATCGCCTATCCAAACGTCCAGCCAAAACCGTACCGAGTTTCCATCCCAAACTCTAGGTCTAATAAACGAGTACAACGGAACTTCATTCACCTTTAGACCAGCCACTACTTTAACAATCGCTTTCCAGTTACCAGCCGCGTACTTGTTGATCGGAAGAAAATCCCACATATTATTGTTCTTGTGACACGTCTCAACCACCCTTTTCCATAACGACACTTTATTAGCACGGAATCTCCAAGCCCATTTAAAAATCAAAGCATCATTAACATCCTCTAGTTTTTTTATCCCCAACCCTCCTAACTTCTTCGGAGTAGTGACACGAGCCCAACTAACCCAATGGATCTTGCTACCAACATTCGTACCCGACCACAAGAACTTCTTCATTATTTTTTTCCAAAGTATCAACAACTTTTTTTGGCGCCTTATACAATGAAAAGTAATAGATTGGAAGACTTTCAAGCACTGCTTTAATAAGCGTCACTCGACCTCCAATAGATAACAATCTAGCCTTCCAAATAGCTAGTCTAGCCTTGAACACCTCAACCACTTTCTTCCAACTAGCCACTCTATTCATATTTGCACCTACTTTTATACCCAAGTAATCACAAGGCAACTCTTCTCTTTTACATCCCAATGTTAAAGCCATAGTGTCCGTTTCCACAGTACTAGTTCCCACCCCATACAAGTTTGACTTTGAGATGTTAATTTTTAAACCCGAGCAAATGTGAAAACATCTCAACATTCTAGCCAAATTCACCATATTCACATTAGACCAATCTCTTAGAATAAGTGCATCATCGGCATAGAACATATGAGAAATAGCCATACCATCTTTGTTAAGCTTAATACCTTTAAAATCTCCTCCCAAAACCGCCTTTTTAATCATGAGAGAGAGTGCTTCCATAACTATCAAAAACAAAAACGGGGATAACGGGTCACCTTGTCTAAGCCCTTTTTTACAAGTAAACTCATACGTTGGAGACTCATTAACCAATACCGCCGAGCGAGCCGATTTAAGAATACCCCACACCCACATACACCATCTAGGAGGAAAATGCATTTGTTCCATCACCGAAATTAAAAAACCCCAATTAACATTATCGTACGCCTTCTCAAAATCAATTTTTAATAAAAATTCCTTTTTGGATTTACGCTTCAACCAAGCCACAACTTCATTTAAAATAAGGGGACCGTCTAGAATATACCTCTCCTTTAAAAAAGCGGATTGCGTATCCGAGATCACCTCTCCCATCACCTTCTTGATACGAAGCGCCAAGATTTTGGATATCACCTTACAAACCGTACCAATCAAATTAATTGGACGGTATTCCTTCATACTTGTTGGATTTTTGCATTTAGGCACCCAACAAAAGCGGCGTTAGTCAAGCGAAATATTGGCATTACGGATACGAGATGTCCCTGGTGTAATTGTTATGAAGAAACGGTGATGCATGTTTTGTCCGATTGTTTAATCGCTACCAACGTTTGGGATGGGATTGGTAGATGGTGCCGCTTAGACCCGATTTATGCGTTCAAGATTAAGGATCTGTTAGAAGTGTACAAGTCGATGAACGGAAGCAAGAAGGGGAAAAAGATTGTGCACGGGATTGTCATTGTCACCATGTGGTCGATGTGGAAAGCGAGGAATGATTCGATTTTTAATGGGAAGCGGCCTAACGTGGAAAACATCGTGGCGAGTTTAAAGTCTATCACGTTTTTATGGGCTAAAAGTAGATTAAAATGTAATAGGGTTGTTTGGAAAGATTGGTGTTGTTTTCCATTGTATATGTTGTAATTGTTGTGTGAGCCGTCGGTATTCGATTTGAAGTCCGGTCTTGGCGTTTTGTGAATGAAAGCTTTTTTCCAAAAAATTTAAAACTCTATTTTTTTTTCAGGTTATTGGATTTTTATAATCCTTGGTTTAACCTGTTGGCTGATAATAATCTCAACTTTAAAAATTTCCTCCAATAATCCCAACTTGTAAAAGTTTGGTCGCCATTGATCCTTTTCAAACATATAAGAATTTGGTCCCCTCAATAGATTCAATTACAACTAGAGACTCCTTAATTGATTTAAGTGCACCTATGTTAGAAAAGGATCAATGGCGCCCAATTTTTTTACAAGTTGGGATTATTGGAGAGAATTTTTGAAGTTCAGATTATTATCGGCCAACAGATGAAACTTAGGATTATGAAAATCCAATATCCCTTTTTTCTCTAATAATAAACCAGTTCAAACCTACACCTCGTTATTCACTCGTTACTTACTTTTTCTTTTTTTAAACTATATTTTATTTATATAATCTATTTTTATTTTATTTAATAAATAATTATAAATATTTTTATTGTTAAACAAGCTGGAAAAAAAAATAAAACTCGTAACAATATAAATTAACTACCTATTTATTTTTATTTTTTTCGTTATCAAGTATTTTTATTTAATTCTAAATTCAAATAAAATATTAAAAACGAACGTTTAATTCATACGACTCTTTTTCAATCGGCTACTTTTGCAACAATTTTTTTTTAAACGACTACTTTTCAACCACTAGTTTTTACCGGTTATAAATTCAAATCATATTTCAAACAACATGTTCACTTCTCAACTAATAATTCACTACATCGATTCATAAAAAAAGGCAAGAAACAGGTGGGTCGAAGATGGCTATAGTCAGCTCTTGGATGGATTTATGCGACAATAGAAAAGCAGTCGGGTCAACTAGAGAACCCTTATTTGAAGGATTTCGTCAACATGTTGGAAAAACCAATTGCAATGGCCTTCAGCCAATCAGCGTACATCACGCCCTGTACCAAGGGACGTCCCACGTTACACAGTGGTGCAGGTGACAAAGGTACACTTGAAAGTGATGGCCAGCCAATCACGTGACACCAGTACATCCCTCCTCAATCCCCACTAACGGCTGAGGGCAGGCGTGACAACAAGTACACCTAGAAAGCGACGTGTAGGCAATCACAGCGCACGATCGTACTCCCACCTCTACACGCACTACCTGTCGTGTTAGAGGGGACCAAATGGATTCCTTGAATGCGACGTCTTGGCCCATCAGTCGACTAGCCCATATTCTTCTCCAACCCTTCGGCTATGAATACTAGCCTTCTCCAAAGGTTTAAGGATCCGATTTCTCATTCTCTCATTCTAAACACACACTTGTTTTCTTTCTAGCTTGAAAGAAAAATTACTTATTCTCACGTCGGAGCCTGCTAAGAGAAGAGGCCCATTCTCCTCTTAACGAGTAATGGTGGTCTGTTTTGCAGATCATTCAGAAAGGTTCCCGGGTTTCGCTGATCAAGAAGAAGATTAGAAGATAAGCCCCGATCGAGACTTCATTATTCTTCTATACTCCACGAATTTAAACTCGTGTTTCTTTAGTGATATCAATGCATATGAATCCAGATATAAAGTATATAATTATGAACATAATTATCTTCAATGGTTAACAAACTACACATAGGTAGGTTTTTTTTTTTGAAAAAAGGCGAAATTTTTATAAAAGAAACTTGAGCAAGGAGCTCAGGAAGTTACAGTACAGGAAAAAAGAAAAACAAGCGTACAGGATGGAGACCGTCCCTTATGAGGGAAAATCTGAGAAAATAAAACCTCTCCATTTCTCCCAGTTTAATTGGGAGTATCCGGCCCGAGACTTTACCCAAGAATATGATGTCGCCTTGATGTCGCCTATTAGTTGTTTCAGCTGAGGTGTTTTTTGTCTGAAGATGCATTCGTTTCTCGTGCGCCATAAGTGCCAGCAGGTTGCAGCAAGTACCGCCCCAATTGCCCTCTTCATAGTCTTGTGAGTTTTGTGTGAAGAGATTAGCTCGAGTAACTGTACTACACTTAGAGTGTAACGCGGAAGTGGAACTTTCAGCCATTGAAAAATTAGAGTCCATACGTGTTGAGCGAAATCACAAGTGACTAAGAGGTGATCGGTTGATTCAGTCGAGTCGTTGCAGAAGACGCACGCAGAGGAGGGAAGCACTATCCTTCGAGACAATAGTGCTTCTCTCGATGGAATACGATCTTGCACCACACGCCACAGAAAACAATTCACTTTTTTGGGGATCCAATGCGACCAGGTGAGAAGTTTCGCTTCTGGCACAACGTTGATGTGATCTAGCTCCGCTCTAAGAGAGTTGACGCTAAACTCTTCACATGCTGTACTTGATTTCCATAACCAGATGTCGTTACCAGGCCCTAAAACGGCGGTATGGAGAAGATTAATGCAGGTAGTCCAGGCCATGAAGTGTTCCGGTTGAGAAAGGTTAATTCTGCTGCCCCAAAACCATTCGAGTGTACCTTGAGATGTAATGTAACGTTGCTGAACGAGGCATCTTTTATCAGTTTCTATCGCATAAAGGTTTGGAAATGTATCTCGCAAGGAAGTGTTGCCAACCCAGATGTCTAGCCAGAATAGAGTTTTATCGCCCACCCCAACTTTCGGAATTAATCTTTCTTTTATGATTACGGCTGGATTTTGTGTGTTTCTGCCCATGTTAACGATGGATTTCCATACCCCGCCGATTGAATTTTTTAACGGGATATGAGAGTGACATCGTTCTCCACCATGTAGTGAAGATATTAGTCTCGCCCAAAGCATCGAGTTCTCGTTTTTGAACCTGATACTCCATTTTACCATTAACGCTAAATTTGTAGATGCTAGGCTGCCAATACCGAGACCCCCCACTTCCTTAGGAGCAACAACTTTAAACCAAGGGACCCAACTGATTTTATTTTTTTCCGAGCAACCTCCCCACAGAAATTTGCGGCGAATACGTTCCAACTGTTTAATAACATGTGTCGGTGCACTAAATAGTGAGAAATAATAGGTGGGGAGGTTACCTAATACAGCTTCAATGAGAGTTAATCTGCCACCAAACGATAGTGTCCGAGACTTCCAAAGTGTGAGCTTGTTCTCAAATCTTTCAATCACTGGTTTCCAGTTTCTTACCAGCCCCATATTTGCCCCAACCGGGAGGCCGAGATAAGTGAAGGGAAGTGATCCCGTAGTGCACTGTAGGATGGACCCCATGTGTTCTATTTCAGCGTTTGAGACTCCCACCCCGAATAGTTGGCTCTTGTTAAAATTAACCTTGAGACCGGAGGATAAATGAAAGCATCTAAGGATTCTAGCAAGATTGCTAACGTTTGTTTCGGACCAATCACCAATAAATAATACGTCGTCCGCATAGAGTAGGTGAGAGATGGTCGGGCCGCCATTCGGGGTCTTTACTCCGTTAAAGATTCCTTGTTGATTAGCACTAACCGAAGCCACATGTAGTGCCTCCATGGCTAGTATGAAAAGTAACGGGGATAGTGGATCCCCTTGGCGTACCCCCCTTTGAACATTGAACTCTAATGTTGGTGATCCGTTAACTAAGATTGAAGTTCTGGTTGATGCTAGTATCCCCGATACCCATTTCCTCCAAAGAGCAGGGAACCCCATTTGCCCAAGAATAGAATCAAGGAAACCCCAACTTAGAGAATCGAATGCCTTTTCAAAATCGACCTTGAATAATAGCATCTTTTTTTTGTTTTTCTTTCCCCACGACACTAGCTCGTTAACTATTAGCGGCCCTTCCAAGATACTCCGGCCTTCTATGTAAGCCGTTTGAGTGTCACTGACCAAGAATCCGATGACTTTTTTAAGCCTATTAGCTAATATCTTTGATATTACCTTTGAAATGCAACCGATGAGGCTAATTGGCCGGAAATCCTTGATGTGCTGTGGATTAGCAATCTTAGGTACCAGAGTGACAAAGTTGGAGTTGCACCCTCTATTAAGCTTCCCATGTACGTAAAAATAATCAAGGAGGTATATGAAGTCGGTTTCAAGGGTGTCCCAGAAATGCTTGATGAAACCAAACGTGAACCCATCGGGTCCCGGTGCCTTTTCACCACCGCAATTCCAGACGGCTTCTTTGATTTCATCTTTGGAGAAACGCTTCACCAACATCGATGCTTGTGATGGTAAGAGGGCCTTGAAGCCGTTGTTCTCGAAGGTAGGTCGGTTGGGATCTTCTTCCATGAAGAGATTCTGGAATATGCCATCGAATACAAGCCCATTTATACGATTAAATTTCTGATGCCCCTTAACTATCCCGTGGAAGAAGGATGAGTTTTCGTCACCGTCCGTGATCCATTTTACCTTTGCTCTTTGTCTCAAATCATCCAGATTATATTCCTCGATTTCGCCAATTTTTTTAACCCATAGTTCCCTGTTGCAAATCTCCTCCTCTGTCAAAGAACGTGTTTCAGCTTGCCTGTCTAAATCGTCCACTTTTTCCGATAACTCGATAAGTGTCACGCGATTCTTGGACCTTATACTCACACTCCACGGTTTGATAGCCAATTTTATAGCTTTAAGACGGGTAGCTATTAACTTGTCAGGAGGGCCAAATGGTTCAATACCGGTGTATGCACTTGCAACTATGTCCGCCAAACCACCTTCCTTCAACCACGAATTAAAGAATCGAAAGGGAGGGGGACCAAACTTCACATCAGAGCAAGTTAAGAGTAGTGGCCGATGGTCAGACCTGTGTCTGGGTAATCCTGTGAGTTTCGCCGATGACCATTTAGATAAGAAGGAGTGGCATACAAGCATCCTATCTATTTTACTGAGTCGTTTACCGTCGTCCGACCTGTGCGTATAGGAACAGCCCAGCATAGCGTATTCCGATAGAGCGGCAGTACGTATGAATTGGTTGAAGTCATCGGCTGATTGCGGATTGAATTTCGAATTCTTCCGTTCAGAAGCTTCTCTTACACAGTTGAAATCGCCCATAAGAATCCAAGGGCCATTCACTGAGTTTAACAGGTCAGTAAGAGTAGCCCATAACTCTTTCTTTAAATTGATGTCATGTGGGGCATAAATATTTGCAATGTTGAGATCCCCTCCACTTTTTAATTCACCCATAGTTGCAAGAAAAAATCTGTTTGATACTGAAGTTCTACGAACAAAAACCCCAGAGTCCCAAATATTTAACAGCCCACCCGATCTTCCAGAGGCAGCAACCGTTTCTGATTCGAAAGACGTATTATCCCAAAAGGAACTAACCTGTAGTTTTGACGGGTCTGTGAATTGTGTCTCCTGTATGGCGATGAAACCTATGTTATTCTTCTTTTTTAAGTCTTGGATGTGCGTCGCTTTCAAAGGGTCACCCGCCCCCCTTATGTTTAGAGATAAGAAATTCATTGGGGAAGATTTGACGCCTGCTCGTTGTTAACCTGTTGTGTCAATTTGTCCTCTTTGCCCGACAAATTGAAACCCAGGCATTCACCGATTTCCTTTGTAAGTTCTGCTTCTTTTGCCGCATCGCTGAGATTCAATTGTGACCCACTCTTGTCTGAAGTTGACCTGCCATCTTCCATGAGAAAACCGCTATTTTTGCTTTTGTTCTTGGAGCAATCTGTGTTTTTTGGAACCCATAATGTGTCCTTCATCTTCATTGATGAAAAGCGAAATTTGGATTTTTTTTTTGCTGGCCTTTTCGACTAGCAGTGGGGGAGTTCAGGTTGGAGTCAGGGGCAGCCGACATTGTGGGTGACGACGGCTGGGTGTTTAGGTCAATAGGTCGGATAACACGTGCCTCACCGCCAAGTAATTCTCTGATGTTGAAGGGGTCAGGGGACGAGGTGTTGATGACATTCAAAGTGGGCTCAAGATTGTTAACTGCTGGGAGTGTTGAGTGATTGGGCTTGGAAGGAGGTGTTGAGTGATTGGGCTTAGAAGGAGGGGTTTCCATTATGCAAACGTCTTCATAAAAAATTTCCTTTAGGCCCAAATTTGAATTTTCAGCCCAGATGTCAGCTGACCTGACTTTAGGTGGGGGAGGGGGAGTATCAAACGGATCTGCTGAGGTCCCACATGTGTTGGAAAGAGGGTCACTTTTGCTGGGGCAGTCAACCTTGGAAGAAGAGTCACCTAGGGATTGTGCAGCAGCCGACAAGTCTGGACCCCCCATAATTTTTTTACCATCACGTTTTAGCGTGCATGGGGCTGCCCTTTCGTCTTCCTTTAATGCAGATTTTGGCTCTTCAGCTTCATTGGTCATGGAAACTGAATCGGCGTTTTCCTCCTCCGTTAATTTTTCCGGCGTAGTCGATCCGTTGAGACTAAAATCAGGTACCCGGTATGGCTTGTCCTCCGATAACCAGATCAAGTGTTTGACACCGTCCCACATGATGGTTAGTTTGCTATTAATCCGACCTACCGATGATGTGAGTACACAAATGTGGTCTTCCGAGAGGTCAAAATCAGACGGTGATGCCGTTGACGGTGAGACGACCCTCCCAATTAAACCACCGATTTGGTTGAAGACGTAGGGGTCCCAGAGTTGTAGGGGCACACCTTTGATGGAGATCCATGCTAGACGCTCGAAGGGTAGATGTTGGCCTTCCCATGGGTTTATCGAAGAGAACCATATCGACCAGATGCCTTCTTTGTTAATGCGGAATTCATTTGCTTTTTCTGAGTTGGGGAATGTGAGTAATATTCTTAGGCCGCCAAGATATTGCAACGTAAAGCCTGTTAGATCAACGGATTCCAGTTCAGCTCCTATGCGTTTCAGATCGTATGGGTTCCTGATGACGCCAATCAATGATCTTTCTCTCCAATCTTTAGAAGCTGCTCCCTCTTGCAAGTGCAATTCGAGTGATGTTTCCGGGACAACAGCGTTTTGAATTATTGTAGTCGCGTCGGGTATCTGTTGGTTTGTTACATCTGTAATTGGGTCAGCAATTCCGACAGAGACTTTTTTGTGGGCACTACGATCATTGTTATTGTTTCGGTTCTGCTCCTTGTTTCTCCAAGCCTGAGGTGCTTTGCCTTTGTTCAAACCATACCTTTGTTCCACCGGTTTCTTTCTATCCAACACCTTTTGGAATTTTGCCAACCTCACAAAGATTCTCCTCCTATCAATCGCCGCCATGCCCAACATGTTCTGGAATGAGGTAGCGTCATTAATCCCAGTAAATCTAATGAAGCCGAAAGTGTTACCGAGTTTATCCTTTTTCCTGGGGACGTATGCATCGGTCATTGTACCGAAAACTGCAAAGACATCCCAAAGTAGGTAGCTGGAGCAGTTGTCTGGTAGGTTGCCAACAAAGACTGTTGTCTCGTAGGGTTGTCTGGTGGGTTTCTTCTGCTGATTGTCTTCCTGAACCAATCTTCTACCTTTGTATTTTGCGATCCGCCATGGCTCCTCTCTTGTGCAATCTTCTCGACCCGTGGTGTCTTCATATCTTCTCCCGTAGTTGTCAGTAGGACGGTAGTCATCGTGTCTCCGCCCGATGTTGTTGAAAGAACGCCGCCCTCTCTCCATCTAGGTAGAAATGGATGGTGGGTGGGTGCCTTTGGGTTTCAGTGGTTCACACATAGGTAGGTAGTTGGTGATAAAGATGAATGGTGGTTAACAAACTACGTGTAGGTAGTTGGTGATTACTTAGAATTATCACTTTTGTAAGTAGATATTAACCATAGTCTTAAATATTATGATTAATATTATGTTGTAATGATTTGAATCTAAGATTCTTTTTTGATGATAACTAGATATTTTTTACGTTAATTTGTAGAATCTAATCTAATCTAATCTAATCTAACTACTATAATAAAATAAACCACTTTAGGAACACTTGTCATCATATTATGTTAGCTCTTATAGATAATTATTATTTTAATCTAATCTCTTCTAATTAATTATAGATAATCCTCTTACAAAATACTATTTAATTTAATATCTTATATTATAGATAACTCTCCTACTAAATATTATTAGTTTAATATCTTATGAATAATTATTATTTACTTTAATCTCCACTGCATTTATAATATTATTTATTTGAATTAATTATATTTGAACGTTTTGTTTAGTTTGGTATAAAATAAATTTTACGAAACTTAAAATAAAATTAACTAATGTTATTTACCATTTATACATTTACGGAGTTTTAAATAAAGGGTTAAATTTATTGAGACTTCGTTAACAAATTTTGCAACAACAGAATAATCTATTTTTATCACGAAAACCAAACTTTGTATTAATATATTAAATATTTTTATTTTCACTGTATAAAATTACATTTACTCGACCTATGTAACACATGAGGTTTTTTAAGATATAACTTTTTATTATTTGATATATAAAATTAGATTTACTCAATTCATACAATACACGGGGTTTTTTAAGGATATATATTTTTTATTATTTAGTAAAGAAAATTACATTTATTCGAACCGTGTAATGCGCATATTTTTAAAGATGTAATTTTTTTATTGTTTGGTATATAAAATTACCTTTATTCAACCCGTGTTATAAATGAGGTTTTTTAAAGATGTATTATTTTATTATTTGATAAACAATATTACATTTATTTAACCCGTGTAATACACGTAGTTTTAAAGATATAACTTTTCTATTTTGTATATAAAATTACGTTTATTCAACCTGTAGAATATGGTTTTTATAGATATAATTTTTTATTATTTAATATATAAAATTATATTTATTCAACTCGTACAATAAATGAGGTTTTAAAGATATAATGTTTTATTATTTAGTATATAAAATTTATTTATTTAACCCCATGTAATACACGGGGTTATAACCTAGTTTGTTATATAGAGACACAGAGAAAACTATATTGAAAGAGTAAATAAACAATATCTATACTCTATAATAAAAGAAACCAACATTGGGACACTTGTCATTATTCTAGAGCATCCTTAACTGTAAATAATTATTATTAAACTTGTATTAAGCCACTGCGTTGCAGCGGTTGTTGTAAAACTGTGTCAAGTAGTACCAATGCTATACCACTGTCAGCGACCACCAACACCGGAAAAACTTGTAAAACAAATTAAATAAAAACGAAAAAAATAACGCCGAGCGAAAAGCAGACGTAAAATCTTTGAATCACGAACGATCGTTGAAAAGAAATTAAATCGAGACGTAAAACATAAAAAAATAACTAAGTCAATCCAGAACCCGCGCATTGGTCGAACTTGTTAAACGAAGAAAAATAGATGTGCTGCGATGGACCAGTCAAACGGGAAAAAAATATGCGAAAAAAATGCTGAACCCCACACGCACATTGCGGTGCATTAACTCACAAAATTTAGAACGAAACAAAAAACTTGGGAAAGATGATAAGTATGGCAGACCAAAATAGAAAATAAAAAAGAGTTGGGATTAAATTGCAAAAAATGAAAAACTTGGGTTTAAAGTATAAAAAAACTAAGGGTCTAAATTGGAAAATTGAAGTTATTTATTAATCTTAGATAAAGATAAGGATAAAAATAAATGATATCTATATATTAGTTATTAATATTAAAAGAAATTTATTAAATTTATTAAATAATTATAAATAAAATTTATGAGGTTGAAGGAGATAATGCCATGTGGCATTATTTGAAGTTTTTTATTATAAGTTAGATTTAAATTATTAAATACCAATTAAATTAATATAAATCTTATCAACCCTAAATTATTGGCATAAACTTAACTTCAAATCGTAAACCTTATCCTTCACATTGAGTATAAAATATTCAATTCAATATACTAAAGTCGCCTATATTCAAATCTCTAACGTTTCTTTTTTTTTTTTGAATATAAAATGTTAAATTTAATTAATATTAAAAGATTTCATAAGACACATGACATAATTAATTTTAGATTTTTATTTATTGTTTGTTAGTTTAATTTAAGAAACTGTATACATAATTAGGTTCTTAGTTTTTTTCCCATTTTCTTAAATAATAGGCTATAATCTTGTGTATTGTACGGACGAAATCAGTAATAAAAAAACTGTTTATTTACGTTTTTTTAAAACAACAGATAATCATGTTTAAATTGTAAAGTAATTTGAAGATATAAAAATTATTATAAATCTAATATAACACTTTCGTAAAATCTATCTTTGGAAAGGTTTAAATAAAAAATATCATTATAACTTATAAATTAAAGTGTTTAAGGTAAGTTGATTTTGTTGGAAGGTTTAGGATACTTAATCTAACAAAAAAATATTGGTTAATTTAACATATATATTTAGAGGTTGAAAATTAAGGTAACTATTCTAAAATAAGAAATGTTGATAGTAACTAAATAAAATTTTATACCTTATTCTATTTTATTTTATTTCGGGTAGCTAAGACTTGAAGTTTAGTTATCAGAAGAAGTTATGTCTCAAGTGAAGTCATCTGGTGGCAATACTCGCCTCATAACAAGTAATGTCGACAGTGTCCATAGAAGGATAGAGATGTTCCAGAAGCAGTCTTGAGGAAAGTTAGGGGTTGTTTGGCAACTTCTGAATGGTTAAGTGCTAAATCAGTAAGAGGTCTGAACCATTAAGAGTCAGTATAATGTTTAACCGTTCAGAGGCAAATATCAGACCAATTCAAATTAGTGGTCTTAACCATTCAGACTATGTATAATGCTTAACCATTCAGACATCTGTTCACAAAATAAACAGTCTGAACCATTAAGTTATGAACCAGTAAGAGGTAAGAGGTCTAAACCATTAAGAGCCCATTAAGAGCTAAACAAACAACCCTTTAGCCTGTTTATGCCAAGGTAGGGGAGTAACTGGTTGGCAATGAGTAAGAGAACGAATTCCCCGCCGAGTCAGTTGACGAGAAAGTTTCTTAACTATTTATTATTTTTCTTTATAATATTTAATTTATGAATATTTCTTTTCTTTAGTATTTCCTTTTCAATGTTTTTATTATTTTTGCTTATTTAATAATTTAATATTCTATTGACTTAATCCCGTGTAATACACAGTGTTCTAACCTAGTTAAAAATAATAACTAAAACTAGCAATAAGACCCGTGCGCGTTGCGACACGAGAACATCGCAAACATCAAATGAATTAGTACAAACGTCGTGTGATGCGTTAACCGTATGGAAACACACGTTTTGACGCATCGTATCAAATTGAACCCGAAGTAACCTATATAAACATTGTGATTGGATTAAAACGTAAAGTAAATCGAATTTATGTGTGACTCGACTCATACATTGAAAAGAAACTACAATTTGACTCCACACGTTCGAAACAAAATTTACGAAACATACATAAAATACGCACGAATAGATATTATATTTTTCCTGTCTCATCTCCCAAATCGAAACATAGACCAACTCAAATTTATAGTACATAAAAATATGCACGTAAAAATGTTTTTTTAAATGAAAAGTATTATATTTAACCTGGCTTGTTTTCCAGAAAAAGTATCATATTTGACCTGACTCGTTTTCCAGAAAAGTTTACGTCGAAACATAGAGCAAATCATATTTATACCGACATGTAAATAAATAAATGCACATAAAAATAGTTTTTTTTTAAGTAAAGGAAGTATAAAGGTAAACTCGAAACAAATTATAGATAAAAAAACTTTATAGGCTAAAAAGGTTCGTAAAACCATGTCAAGTAGCACCAATGCCACACCATTGCCGGCGACCCCAACGTCGGAAAGTTCGTAAAAATAAAATAAATAAAAAGGAAAAAAATAACACCAAAAGAAAACCAGATGTAAAATCATTGAACCACCTCCACCCATTGTTGTGTGTTAATGCAAAGAAATTAGACCAAAATGTAAAACGTAAAAAAGAATAACTAAGCCGAACGGGGAAAAGTAAACGTGTTGCGACGAACCTGTCAAATGGGAAAAAATATACCAAAAAACGGTGAACCTCATACACATGTTGCGGCGTATTAACTTGCAAAATTTAGATCGAAACGTAAAATGAATAATTTGGGAAAGATGAAACTTATAAGCGACCAAAGATGAAAATAAATAAGTGTTAGGGTTAAATTACAAAAGAAGAAAAACATTGTGTTAGAAATAAAAAATCAACATTTTTTTTTTGAAATCTCCCCATAAGGGTTAAATTGCAAAAAAAAAAAAAAAAAAAAAATTAAAAAAATCAACCTTTTTTTTCAAGATCATCGAAGAAAATCATCCTTGTAAACGACATGTATATTTCTTATTTTGTATGTATAACATCACTTGTTAAAAAAATTACAGCTTTTATAAACAATATATTACTTGCTTCCTTATGTTGATTTATAATTTACAAGCTTGCTAAGTTTTAAATTGAATTATTCACATAGATACTCCTTATAGTTTATTGAAAGTTACACCTTTGATACTATTTTTTCGTAACAAGTTCAAGTTCTATGGTTTCAATATTGTAACACCTTTAATTATTAAGACTAACTATTGTTAATTTTTTTGTTAAATCAGTGTAAAATAACTAAAAACCCTATTATAATCTATGTAAGTACTCAAAGTTGTTACTTTCAAAAAACCATAAGAACTATCTGTGTAATTTGTAACGATGTAAGGGTGTAGATGGGGCGATATTTTTGTATAATGTTTTTGTTTTAGTATCTTGTTGTTTTTAAAACTATCTGTGTAATTAACTCTCAAAAATATAAAAACTCATTATATTGGTAAAAATATTATAAAATATGCTACATCAAAATATTTAATAATTTTATTCCTAAAATTAATATACATACAATTACCAAACATCAATTACGTGGGAAAACATTGTAGTAGGGACAATATTTAGTCTTTTTATTAATTTTTTATATAACTAATTTAAAATATACATATATGATAAATATAAAACTCATGCATATTATCTCATATCTAATATACACACATTTTTTTTTATCTTTTATTACGATTCTTGGTTTCATTTAGTTAAATTATATTGTATAATATTATTTTCGTTTAGTTTAGTTAATATTATATTATGTAAATATATATATATATATATATATATATATATTATGTTGTGTTATATAATATTATTATATCATGTCATCTCATATTATTTTATACTATATATTTTATTCTTTGTCCTCTTTAGGTAATATTACGTTATATTATATTATATTACATCATGTAATGTCGTGTTATATTATATTACATTACCTATTACCTAAACATAATGTAACATAACATAACATAATATTCATATAATATATCGATCAACTAAACTAAATAAAGAATCGTAATAAAATTTGTAGATTCGAATATAATAAAAGATAAAAACAAATGTGTGTGTATGTTATATTTGAGATAAAATCCATGAGTTTTATATTTATCATATTTCTTTTTTGAAATTCGTTATATAAAAAATTAATAAAAAAAAGAGTTAAATACACAAATATTTCTTTTGGTTTATTAAAAGTAATAGCTTTAAGTATTAACCTTTTTTGTAAAAGGTTCAAGTTCTATGGTTTTGATTTTGTAACATTTTTGAGCATTAAGGTTAAATGTCATTTATTTTTCTGTTAATTTGGCATAAAATGACTAAAATACCCTTATATAATTTATGTTAGCACTCAAATATGTTACTTTTAATAAATCACAAGGACTATATATGTAATTAATTCTAAAAAAAATACAATAACTAAACGTCTATTATATAGTAAAATATTGTAGTAGGGACAATGTTTATTTTTTAATAATTTTTATATAATTGATTTCAAAAAGAAATATGATAAATATCACACTCATGCATATTATCTCAAATATAATATACACACATTTTTTAATCTTTTATAATATATAGACCTATAAATTTTTATTACAATTCTTTATTTAGTTTTGTTAATATTATATTATATAAATATTATGTTGTTTGTTATATCATGTTATATTATGTTTTGGTAATCTTCCTATACTAATAAAAAAAATCTTTTTGTACACGTGTCACTCTCTGGTGCCTCCTCTCTTTTAATAATAGTATTACATATTAATTTTTATACACACAATATAATATAATATTAATTAATATAGTTAGAGATAAACGTATAAATTCAAATTTAATTAATAATTATCTATAACAAATATAAATGTATCAAATAATATAATAAGTATAATATTATTTAATATTTTTAGAGATCAAACGTATAATTTCAAATTTAATTAATAGTAAATTACTTTTTGAGTCCCTATGTTTTAGTGGTTTTAACCATTTGAATCCAAAATCAAAAAATTTAACATCCTGAGTCTCTAACCGCTCATTCACACCCCCTGTAAAAAAAATTCAAAAAACCTTTTGTAAGGCCAAATTCTCTAGTTCTCACAACATGTCGAAATTTTCATTTTACCCTAACCATATATATTTGTTAAGATAAAATATATTATTTGGATATAAACAATAATTACTAATAAAGTATCAAATCACATGTACAAGTACTTATAGTATATAACTTAGAAGACTAAAAATACAAGCGGGTTATCTAAATAAAGTACCAAATTATCTTTAAAGCGAACACTAAATGGTTTTTAAAAGACATATTTTTTTTGCTATTAAGTATATAACATTATATTTACTTAAGCCGTGTAATACATGTGTTCAATATTTTCTTCTAATTTTAAATTTATGTTACTATGAATATGTTTTCATCTTAAAAAATGGTCCAACTTCCTAATAACATTGAGTTTTAAATATTAAACTTAATTTCAATCATATTACGCAACTAAAGACATTATCATCATGCTAAATAAAGACATTATATAATATTATAAAAATTTTAATTTGAATATTTAAATGTCAACTACTAATTAAAAAAGTTGTTGTAGACGCTCAAATTTATAGTTTAAAAAACTTTAGTCCTACTTTTTTAAACGTATACTTTATTTTTAGCATGATTTTTTTAATATGTAATATTTTCTATATAATGATGATATTCATATCTTGTCTCATGATCCATATATCTAAAAGTAGTATTTATATCAAAGTATTTATTATATCATTAATATACATAGTAGAATTTAATTACAATTCATTTACCATAACCTCATAACTTATAATTATTTTTAAAAATACTTACAATTTTATGATCATTATTTTTTTTTTATTTTTTAGTGTTACTTCTTTTGAAGACATAATAAAATGGATTGTAGTATCTCAAAAGAGAAGTGAAAACTTAGAAAATTATTTTGAATAGCGAAAATATAACTGTTCTTTTGTTTTACTATTTTATCTAAATAAGTCATTTCATTAATAAGGATTATATACGAGTTTATAATTTATATTTTTTTTGTCATTTAACCCGTGTAATACACGGGGTTGAAAGCTAGCATGTAATGTAATAGAATACAGTGGCGAAGCTTGAAGTTTTCGTCGGGGGGGGGGGGGTCGAAAACGTATATATCCAAAAAATTCTATAGAACCGGGGGGTCGAAAACGTATATACCCAAAAGTTTCTATACGAAAATTACATGTACAACACTACTGAACGAAAAGTTCGGAGGGTCGGGCGCCCCTCCCGGCCTCTTATATGCTACGCCCCTGATAGAATATGATGTAATGTATTATAATATAATATAGTATAACATGACATTTCATGATATAACATAACATAATATAATCTAATGTAATATTACCTAAAATAAACAAAGAATATAATATGTTGCATAATATAATATGATATGATATAATATAACAATATAGTATAACACAACATAATATAACATAATATTATATAATATAATATTAACTAAACTAAAAGAATCATAATAAAAATTTATAGGTTCGAATGGGACTTGGAAAAATTAAGAAAAAAAATTACGAACACTATAATATTGTGGATCCATCAATGTTTTTATATTCTCCCGGTATTTTGTACGGGTGAGACAAATAACCTTATGATTCATATATGATAATATATTTTATTTTATTGATTTAATGATTTAGATATCATTAACTTATGAATATTATTTATTTCCGTCTAAAGTAAATATTCATATGTGATTTACAAAACCTAAAAAGGGCCCCTTATTTATATTTGTTCAATATATTTCCACACGTGTTTCTAATGACAAAAACATTAACACGATACATTGCGGCTTGCATGAAAAACATGCGTTATTAGTTAGCCCCCATCAAGAGTAAACCACAAGTCTTTTAAGTGTTGTAACCTTCTCTACTTCACTTCACCATATCTATATATATAAGTATATAACCACCACACTCTTCCACCATCAACCACCACTTCACAACCATGTTTGCTCTCTCTCTCATCCACTTTCTCTCTCTAGTTTTTCTACTTTTTTACTTGTTCTATTTGCTTCAACTCTTGCTAACCTCTACCTCCACCAAAACCACCAAAAATGGCCATCAATCATATCCTTTCATCGGTTGTTTTATGTCGTTCCACCAGAACCGCCACCGGCTCATCCATTGGTTCACCGAGCTCTTATCGAACTCGCCATCGCAAACCATCGTCTTGGCTCGGTTTGGTGGCCGGAAGAACCAAATGATCGTGACCGCCAACCCCGAAAATATTGAGCACATTCTCAAAACAAGGTTCGAAAACTACCCGAAAGGGAAGCCCTTTACCGATCTCCTAGGTGACTTCCTTGGTATCGGGATATTTAACGTTGACGGGGACTTATGGAGCACACAACGTAAGTTAGCGAGCCACGAGTTTAGCGCGAAGTCGTTGCGCGAGTTTGTGGTTAGTGTTCTTGAAGATGAAGTGACAAAAAGGCTTATTCCGTTGCTCGAAAACGCGGTTCGAGACAATGAGGTGGTGGACATGCAAGATGTCCTTAGGAGGTTGGCTTTTGATACAATTTGTAAAATATCACTCGGGTGGGATCCGTGCTGTTTGGATTACACCCGAGCTGTCCCGCCGCTGGTAACAGCATTTGATACAGCGGCGGGAGCTAGTGCCATGCGTGGCACTGCGTCAGCAAGTTGGGTGTGGAAGGTGAAGAGGTTGTTAAACGTAGGACGGGAACGGCAACTAAAAGAAGCCGTCGGGGTTGTTCACCGTGCAGTGGATGAGATCATCCGTGCACGGCGAGAACATATGGACGGAAGCGATAACAAAAAAGATTTGTTATCGCGATTTATATCCTCGGGTCATAGTGATGACCTCATGAGGGACATGGTAATAAGTTTTTTAATGGCTGGAAGAGACACGACATCCGCAGCGATGACGTGGCTCTTCTGGCTATTGACACGTCACCCGAGTATTGAAAAAGACGTTTTAAAAGATGTCACATTTCATGACAAGTTAACCTTTGAAGACCTAAAGAAAATGGATTTTTTGAAGGCGTGTTTATGCGAATCGATGCGGTTGTACCCGCCGGTGGTGTGGGACTCGAAGCACGCGGCAGAAGCGGACGTGTTGCCTGACGGGACCGCGGTGTACAAGGGGAATAGGGTGATGTACTTCCCATATGGTATGGGAAGGATGGAAACATTGTGGGGAAAAGACTGTTTGGAGTTTAGACCGGACCGGTGGTTTAGTGAACCGGGTGAGTTCAAAATGGAAAGCCCGTACAAGTTTCCGGTTTTTCAAGGCGGTCCGAGGGTTTGTTTGGGGAAAGAAATGGCGTTTACCCAGATGAAGTATGTGATGGCTTCGGTTCTAAGCCGGTTCGAGCTTGTACCGGTTAGCTTGGAAGAACCGGTTTTTGTGCCATTGCTCACGGCTCACATGGATGGTGGGTTCAAAGTTAGAGTTCGTAGCAGAAGGGGCTTTTGTGAACCATAAACATTTTCTTTAAAGTATAATTTAGAGTAAATTGTTAAAATTGTCCCTCAGGTTTGGGCGTGTTTACAAGTTTCATCCAAAACAACTTTTTTGTACCATATTGCCCTTCACTTTTGAGATTTTTTGCTATTTTCATTCAAACGTCTAACTCTTTTGCCAAAATCGTCACTGAGATTTGGGAATTTTTGTCATTTTCATCCAAATGTTTGAAAGAAAAAATAAAACAAATTAGAATTTTGGATGAAAATGACAAAAAATCTCAAAAGTAAAGGTGAATATGGTACAAAAAAATTGTTTTGGATGAAACCGGCAAACATGTCCAAACCTCAGGGACGATTTTGGCAATTTACTCTATAATTTATATCTTTTAATTTTATCTCATATGTATTGGGTATTAATGTATAATTTATGAATTCAAATATTAATATATAAGAAAGTTGTTTAGTTAGATAAAAAATACAAAAGTGAAGAAATAATGAAACACATGAAGAAATACTGACCCATGTTCACTGTTACATGGATTGGCAAAGAACATGCACACGTCACCTTTGAAAGAAGATTAATAAATAAAAACATTTCTAATGAAGGATTGTTTTCATAAAGAGATGAAACATAACATAACCTAAATCTTTATGTTAGTTAGGGACCCTAACTTATGGAAGGGGCGGATCTGTGGTATAACCATGCAAGTTAACTGCCCGCCATGAAAAGCAAATAGTGTAATTTGTACGTTGAAGTTTCGATCGTCTTCGTTAAAAGTTTGGTTAACTCCGTTAAAAAAAGTTCATAAGTCTGTCATTAGGTTGTAAGGTATGGAATGGAGCCCTAGGGGCACCATTGCGACACCTCACTGATATGTAGGCGCCACGTAGGACAAGAGACTCCATTGCCCTTTCCGAATAAAGTCCATAGTATGGAATAAAGCCCCTCAATCATTACTTAATCATTATTTTTAAATCTTGTAATTCTATTTAAACTAAACAAAATTACATAACCCAAATAATAAAACTAATATACAATTTAAACAACTAAAAAAATAGAAACCATGTTAAAAAAATTACATAACCATAATAAAAAAGCTACTACTCCTTACCGTCGTCGTTGCCGTTCTCGTTGCTTAACATGCGATCGTGCCCTAGATGTTCAACCAAATCCAATCAAAGATGTGGTTGTCAAGTACGTTGTGGATGTGACGATTCGGCTTCGTTTTAACACTTGAACCGCCTCCTGCGCCACCGCTATAAGCAAATCGTCAAGCGTACCCGAGTAGGTTGGAGAGTCGATTGACGTCTCGGAACTTGAAGACATTTTCTAAAAACAATTATTGGTTAAGAGGTTTTGTGAGAGTGTGTTTGAGAGAGTGGGTGGAATATGAGAATTGTGTGTTTTTATATATTAGTTTGTTTAAAAAAACATTTTTTTTTTAAAATTTAGTCGTTCTCAACGGCTAGCATAGGCATGGCCCACCCTCATCGTCTCGTTGTTGCTCACGATTGCAACCACATTGCATCGTCTCGTTTTTTTAAATTTGCTCGCTATTGTTTTTCTTTTTTCTTTTTTTTTTTTGCCGAGATGGAATGGGGTGGCGTTCCATAGCTTGTAGCCATAACCTAGGGTATGTAGGAACTTATTGGGCAACAAGTTTAGGTGAGAACAAGAAACTTGTAACCTATGATAAATGGCGTGTAAGTAATTTTAGGCTCGTTTTCCTCCTAAACTTGATTTGATATCTAAATTCTAGTAACTTGTTGATTCGATTCGAAAATTCAATAACCGAATCCGAAATTGAAATTCAATTTGAATACTGAACATCCCTAGCTAGATATTGAGATATTTAAGTTTAATATTACAATATAATAAAACTTAAATTATTCGAGCGTGCTACTTTGGCTCGAGCTCGACTTGTTAACAAAGATTCCAAGCTAATATTTTGAACGAATTTCAAGAAATTGTAACTATGATCTTTATCATCTCAAAAATTCAAATATTGCGTTTTATAAACTAAAAATATCCAAATTAGTGGTTTTTTAACTTCATACAACATAATAATCAATTTTATTATCGTATTTTCGTTACTATTTACACTATTTATTAGACTGGAGGGTGTGGTTGGAGCCTCATAGATGCTTTATCAGGCTACGTCAACATCACCTAGGATCCACCTCAGTCATGGAGCCCCCTTTAATTTGCATAGTGTGGATGGAGCTCCCTATTAAACAAAATTAAAAAAAAATATTTCATTGGTTAAATCAAGTGGGCCCACCTGATAAAGTCATTCTCCCTCGTTACCATGATGGAGCCTCTTCTATAGCGCCCCCTTTAAATCCGAGGGTGTGGAGGTATAGCGCCTCGGGGTCAGGGGCGCTTCCAGGGGTGTTTTGGGGGTTCTCAGGAACCACCTTGGTTTGGAAAAAATTAGTGGAAACCTTATATGATATGGAAAAAATTAGTGAGAATCTACGAAAAGGAACCTGGTGGAAAATATTCCTAGATCCATCACTGCCCGGACGCTATAGATGATGAGTTGGCGGGGATGACGCCCCACACCCTCCAGCCTTAGAGTATGATTATGTACGAGGAATTTTGGGAAAGTGGTCCTACATCAAGAAAAGGAAAACGTGTAGTTTCATAAAAGAATATATTATTCTTGGGAAAAGTGTTGATAGTGTATATAATAATATCCAATAAATTACATAGGGTTTATTTTTTTTAACGACTAATTTCTTTAATCCCCTATCTTTTGTACGACTTGAACTTAAGACCTTCCCCTTTCTAATCTAGGTGTTTTTAGAGGCTTTGCTTTTGTCAATGGTACACACCCAGTTAAATTTTTTAGTTATTTATTTTTCTTTTTTTTTCGAAAAGTATACTAAATACTTCATTCACACGAAATGACTGCCTCACAAAAACGTAAGAACGGCCCTACACAAACACAACGGACTCAAACAAAATCAAATTTACACCAACTTTTTCAGATATAGATTTATAACTCGATCTATTCTTGAAACATAGATAACCAAAAGCTTTGATACTCCTCATGATCTATCAAAATTTTAAGTTATTAGACTTCGTTTTAACGTGTCTTCTCGCTAACATACAAATTTGTTGCCGTTAAAAAGAATACTTTAATTTATAGGTATCATAACCTGCATCACCTCAAAACTTGCACATTTCAATTCACGTGAAATGTTTTGTTTGTATGGATTTAATATCTTATATCATAAAGATTTTACTACACATGTCCCTAAACTTATTTTGTATGGATAAGCCTTTACTTTTTTTTGCTATTAAGGGTGTACGGGGTGAGTTAGGCAAGGGACTTCGGCAATGTGTTTGCCGATAGACAACATCGCCGCCACCTCCTTTTGTCGATCCGAACTCTCAAAAATCGGGGAACAATTGCCGCAAAGGGGAAAGCCTTTTGGAACGTTAGAAAGGGACAAGTGGCACGATTTTTTGAACGTTTTAATTGTTTTTGAACGGTAATATTACCGTTAGTTTTTAAATAAATAAATAAATAAACACTCTATAAATATCACCATTCAATAAAATTCTCACCCCATCTAGTTTTTAAATTTTATGTAATGTCTTTTTTTTATTTAGTTAATGTTATGTTACTTAGTTTATTTTAATATAATTTTTTCATTTACTAATTAGGTAGTTTAAAAAAAAATTCTTTGCCTAAACTCAATTTAGGCATGCACCTCTTGTGATTTTTGGATAATAAAATGATGCGTGTGAGGTGTACTATATTTTTATGTATATTTTTAGCCCTTTTTAACCACTTTAGTCAAGTTTTAAATTTATAAAACACGATATTTACTAACACCAAATACACATATGAGCAAGTGCACCCATCGTGAGCGTAGTATAGTGTTGGTAAGATACCGAGGTCGTCCAAGGACACAAGAGCTTTTAATACCGGTTTATCCTCAACGTCTAATCAAATAAAAAATTTGGAAAAAGGTTTTAAACTAGAAAATAAAAACTAAAATGCTGAGAATAAAAATAAAAATAAAAACACTTGGATCCGACTCGCCTTTAGTGTAACCTTTGATTATTTCCGCACTTTTGCACTTTTTAAGAGATTATCTAGTTATTGTAGTAGGCCCCTCTTTTGAAGGTGGCGTTACCATCAACCCAGTAGTTTGAGTCAGCAAGGATACAATCCTAAAGGGTCGGATTATTGAAAGATAATTAATTAAGTTATTAATGCATAATGTGATAGGCCCCTCTTTTGAATGTGACGTTACCCTCGGCTAAGTAGTCTGAGTCAGGAGGGATACAGTCCTAAGTAGCCGGGTTAAAGTTTTAATAGTAGTTTACATATGAGGGGATCAAAGAGTTTGGATCCCCGCCATCCAATACCATTGGGTATTGAAGGAGGTCCTACTAAATTTGACCCCGGTCCTTGTAGGATCTATACACTGAACAAGGCAAGACTCTTACCATACCATTCCCTTAACCCCTGACCAGGGAGCCAACATATCTCTATATAGATCGCGGAGATATGAATGGTGAAAATTTTTTATTTTATATAGACAGTAAAATAATGCCAAGACACCACAGACAAATGATAAGGAAGGTTCACCTTCAACATAAGAAACTAGTTATTAAAGTCATTAATACATAACCAAATAGAAAGTGCGAAAAGATTAAAAATAAAAAGTATTACACGAAATGCTTATCTTCACCAAGTGATGTAAGAGACTTAGGCAAACATGGCCTTTGATTGTCAAGAACTCTTACGATCAATCTTGGATCCCGAGACGACTCACACACTCTATGATGGATGATGGATGATGGTGGTGGATGATGGTGTTGTGGTGGTGGTGGAGTGTGGGTGAAGTGTGAGAGAGGTGGTGTGCCAAGGGATGATTTGCAAGTGAGCCAAGCACCCCTATTTCTAGCCTGAACAGAAGCTCGGGCACGGCCCCGTGTCCATTGGGCACGACCCCGTGTCCATTGGGCACGGCCCCGTGTCCATTGGGCACGGCCCCGTGTCCATCCCTCTTCTCTTTCTTCATTAATTGCAGTTTGTCTGCATTAGTTGACCACGCCCTCGTGTCCACAGAAATCATCTAAACGACATCTTTAGGACTCAGACAAAAGTTCAACATCTAATATATATTAAACCATAACTAGGAATGCAAGGGTTTGATTTAAAACCTTTCCGAAGTCCGATAACACTAAAAATTGCCCGAAAAGCACTAATAGCGACGATTTCAACATTTTTCCGCAGAAATTCTGCAGAAATCAGCTTTCTAATATTTTTACGACTTGTAAAAATGTTATTTAACATAGAATTCATGTGAGGATATATTCGGGTATCATCCGAACCAATAACTACATCAATTCACACAAGTTACACAACTTAGCGTTCAAATAACATCTAACCGAAACAATTCGAAAGAATATCCGAACAATATCAAATCTTTTTCTAATGGTCATCTAGTGTTAATTGGATCATTATGGTCTTGTAATGATCATGTAACACCCTTTAAACTTACACTTAAACACTTATACTCATAAATTTCCTAAACAACTACCTAAAGGTTCTAACACTTTTACTAAGTAAATCAAGAAGCAAAAACAAAGGGAACCCCCCCCCTCATTCACGGTTGCAACATCCCCTTGTGGGACCCACTTTTTCAACTTGTTACCATAATATCTAGATATTTTTACTTCATGTTGTAAGTGGATGCAAGTGGTGAAAGATGATCATTGTTAGCAACTAGTTACTTACATTTCTAACCATTTCATGCATACTTTTTCACCTTCCATTTTCACAACACCAAAAGCTCCCAACCATACCCCATTTTCGGTCAAGAACACCCCTCCCCCATCTTCATTTTCAAGCCACTTTCATGATGATCAAGATGCATTTTCATGGAACTTGAGAAGATCTAAGGCATACACAAGTTGAAGCAAGCTTTCTCATCCATCTAAGAGCTCACAAGCATCAAGATCATCATTTTTCTTTGCTTAATCATCATCAAGATCATCCCTAGCCATTAGTGCTAGAAGTAAGCTTCAACAATCCCTTTTTTCATACTTATTTATGTATTTATTGTTTAAAGAACAAGTTATAACTAAAACAATCATACAAAATAATATGAAAATACAAAGAAGCAAAATAATAATCATGATATAAAAGTGTGTTTATGTTGTGATTTAAAGATGATTACTTGCATATTTGATCTAGTTTTGATGATTAGCATACAAATAACTTGTTAGATGATGTTTAAAAACATAATCTAACAAGTGTACGTGAAAATGTTTAAGGGTTTTGTTAAACATAAATGTTTAGATGGATGATCATGATCTTTGATTTTGTTAAAGTATGTAAGGTTTTTAACTAAAAATAATACTTTTACAAAGTTATAAAAAGAAACACACAAAATGGGTTTTATAAAACGCTTGTTAAAACTAGAAGTAATTTTGAACTAGTAAACATATGTAAAGATCATACCAAAACCCTACATGATTATGAGTTCATCTTGTTAAGTTTATGTTATAAATCTCATATGTTCAATTTTTTCTTAAAAATCATAAGTTATAAAAACTATTATTTTTGACAAAATCTTTATTAGATTAAAAGATTTTAAAGAATAGGTTTTATAAAAGCAAAGTTTGATATAAATATATATTTTTGAGAAAATATATATTTAGTTAACTTAACAACTTATGTGCTATGTGTTATTTGTTTGTATTAGTTATATTTATGATAACTAGGAACTTGAATACAATGGTACAAATGAACACAATGTACATTTCGACTAAAGTCTTACAAGACCACAGTTAAATACGCCTTAAAACACACTTACGGACATTCCGAGCTTTCGAACACAACTTATGGTCAAAACGGACGACGGGCGAATCTATGAACATATCGCCATTCCGAGGAGTTACTGCGACGTTTAGGCGATCTTTCGACACGAATACACACACATCACCGACAACAATATCCGGATGTTTTGAAACTTATAAAAACTATTGTGTATTCTTTTAACTAAAAAGCCTATACTTAGTAATTTTTTTATAAAAATGAAAGAATATATTTTTAACAAATGGGCTTATCACCCTAATTGGGCTTAACATAAACGCATGGGCTAAGCCCAATATCAAGACTCATGGGCTAAGCCCAAAACCAAACATTGGGCCAAGGCCCAATAACATTAAGCCCAATAACATTTGGGCCCAACACTATTTAGGCCCAACACTATTAAGGCCCAACTCTATTTAGGCCCAACACTATTGAGGCCCAACACTATTTAGGCCTAACACTATTGAGGCCCAACACTATTGAGGCCCAACACTATTTGAGCCCAAATAAACATAAATTCTTGGGCTAAGCCCAATGGCATATAATTGGTAAAAATCACAATTATACAATTTACTTATACAAAGACACGAAATCAAGAAGACAAGACCCGATGATACAACTCACAAGATACAAGATTACATATATATATATATATATATGGTGAAATATATATATAACAGTTTAACAATTCATACATCTAATACACAGTTCAACGAACAATAAAGAAAGTCTTACACATATTTAAGACACAAGACTTGTACTCAAGTCATTTACAAAGACCGAAGTGTCTAACAAATATAAGAACATTTGTAGGTCGCAACCTTGTTCAAGACGACCACGCGTAAGATCACAAACACTTATCATTCACGGACGCAATATTGTGAGTTCATGTCCCCTATTCATTTAAATGTTTTACAACTTTACAACTATCAGGGAAAATACATGTTCAACGTATGTTAAAGTTGGGGAATGAAACACCTTAGATCATGTGCGAATTAGGGTTATACATCTAAGCACCATTAATCCAGTTTGGACCTAGGTACAAGTGGTTAGATCTAATGGGTTTTGGCGAGCCCCACTCTTGGTCGTGGACCCATACAGAAGAGTGCTTTTGTGTCCCAGTCGATAGGAGTCGACATAAAAATCGTCTAGGGTTGGATTGCTTCCTTTTACATCACACATATTAATGTCCTTGCAAAACATTAATGATCAACGATTTCATTGACGCTTTACATACTACAACTTACATTTTAAATACATCTTTTACAACTAAACTGCATGAATTCGCCAACTTTTGTTGATGTTTTCCAAACTTAACATGTATTTCAGGGAATTAACGGACCATGTCGGGATTCTCAGTCAAGATAACAAGTACCAGAACTCCATGCCATCTTTTGGAGGGTTTAACTATTATATTCCGCCTCTTTGCGGCAATGTGATGGTTTAAACCTTAGTAATTTATTTTCATTTTGATGTATGAAACAATAACACTTTACTTTTATGTTAATGGTTTGTAACCGAAACACTAAACTCATGATGTAATCTTTTGAAACACTTATGTAATGGCAATGGAGTATGTTTTATTCATATAGTTTGTTCATGTACATCGATATTTATGCAATGAAAACCATACAGATCACACCTCGCACTTCCGCTATGAGCGGGTGTGACACTATCAAGATTTCCTCAGATTCTGCTAATCTTAGAGTTGACCACGGCCCCGTGTCCGCTAGGCACGCCCCCGTGGTGGGTGATAGAAGCTTCTACAACTTTGTCTTTTCTGCTGACACTTGGGCACGCCCCCGTGCTCATTGAGCACAGGGCATGTTCAGCCTTCTGTTCACTTGTTTTTGCTTGGGAAGATGCTGTCGGGGGGTCGGGCATGCCACGTTTGTTCCTTTTCTTGTATTTATGTTATATTTAGCTGCCTTTTTGCTTCTTTTGTTCATTTGAGCTCATTTAATCCTGAAAATACAAAAGGAAGACAAAAACACACTTTTTCCAACATTAATACTAAAAAAGGGTTAGTTTTATGCCACAATTTGTCACACCCGCTCGTAGCGGAAGCGCGAGGTGTGATCTGATCAGTTCTCATTGCATAACAATATAAGTGAACATACTAAATGAATAAAAACAAGCTCCAATGCCATTGTCATAATCGTTTCAAAAGAACGCAAATAAGTTAAATGTATTGGTTACAAACCATCAAATGAAAATAAGTTGTCATTGTTTTATACTTCGAAATGTAAGTCTTAAAATGTCAAGGCTTTGACCACTATATCACCGCAAAGAGGCGGTATATAACGGGCAAACCCTTTAAATGGTGGCCTGGAGTCTTGATACTTGCTTTCCTTGACTGAAATGTCTGCATGGTCCACTAATTCCCTGAAATACATGTTAAGTTTGAAAACATCAACAAAAGTTGGCGAGTTCATGCAGTTTAGTTGGATGAGATGTATCTGTAAAATGTGAGTTGTATAAAATGTATCCATAAAATGTGAGTTGTATAAAATGTATCCATAAAATGTGAGTTGTATAAAATGTATCTGTATGTAATGATGTAGTATGTAAAGCGTCAATGAAATCGTTGATCATTAATGTTTCGCGAGGACATTAATATGTGTGACGAAAAAGGAAGCAATCCAACCCTAGACGATTTTATGCCGATTCCTATCGACTGGGACACAAAAGCACTCTTCCGTATGGGTCCACGACCAAGAGTGGGGCTCGCCAAAACCCATTAGATCTAACCACTTGTACCTAGGTCCAAACTGGATTAATGGTGCTTAGATGTATAACCCTAATTCGCACGTGATCTAAGGTGTTTCATTCCCTAACTTTAACATACGTTGAACATGTATTTTCCCTGATAGTTGTAAAGTTGTAAAACATTTAAATGAATAGGGGACATGAACTCACAGAATTGCGTCCGTGAATGGTAAGTAACTGTGATCTGACGTACGATCGTCCTGAATAGTATCACCACCTACAAACGTTCTATGTTTGTTAGACACTTCGGTCTTGTAATGACTTGAGTACAAGTCTTTTATCTTGAATATGTGTTAAGAATTGTATGTCTTTGTTATTCATTGAACTGTGTCTTAGATGTATTAATTGATAACTGTTTAGTGTATATATTTCGCCAAATATATATTCTTGTATCTCGTGAGTTGTATCATCGGGTCTTGTCCTCTGGATTTCATGTCTTGTATGAATAAATTGTATAATTGTATTTTTACCAATTTATATGTCATTGGGCTTAGCCCAAGAATTCATGTTGTTGGGCCAAAATAGTGTTGGGCTTCAATAGTGTTGGGCCTAAATAGTGTTGGGCCTAAATAGTGTTGGGCCTCAATAGTGTTGGGCCTAAATAGTGTTGGGCCTAAATAGTGTTGGGCCTCAATAGTGTTGGGCTTAAATAGTGTTGGGCCTCAATAGTGTTGGGCCTAAATAGTGTTGGGCCTCAATAGTGTTGGGCCCAAATGTTATTGGGCTTTATGTTATTGGGCCTTGGCCCATATGTTGGGTATTGGGCTTAGCCCATAAGTTTTGGTATTGGGCTTAGCCCATGTATTTATGTTAAGCCCATTTAGGATGATAAGCCCATTTGTAAAAATAGCCCATTTGTTATAAAATAAGCCCATTTGTTAAAAATAAGCCCATTCGTAAAATAGCCCATTTGTTATAAGAGAAGCCCATTTGTTAAAAATATATTCTTTCATTTTTATAAAAATTACTAAGTATAGGCTTTTTAGTTAAAAGAATACACAATAGTTTTTATAAGTTTCAAAACATTCGGATATTGTTTTCGGTGATGTGTATGTATTCGTGTCGAAAGATCGCCTAAACGTCGTAGTAACTTCCTCGGAATGGCGAGATGTTCATAGATTCGCCCGTCGTCCGTTTTGACCATAAGTTGTGTTTGAAAGCTCGGAATGTCCGTAAGGTGTTTATAAGATGTATTTAAATGTAGTCTTGTAAGACTTTAGTCGAAATGTACATTGTGTTCATTTGTATCATTGTATTCAAGTTCCTAGTTATCATAAATATAACTAATACAAACAAATGACACATAGCACATAAGTTGTTAAGTTAACTAAATATATATTTTCTCAAAAATATATATTTATATCAAACTTTGCTTTTATAAAAACTATTCTTTGAAATCTTTTTAATCAAATAAAGATTTTGTCAAAAATAATAGTTTTTGTAACTTATGATTTTTAAGAAAAACTTGGCCATATTTTATTAGAAATATGGACTTTGCCATGTTTAATAAAAACACATCTTTTTCTTATAAAATCACCACTAATCTTCTCATATTTTTCTTAATAAAAACATATGAGATTTATAACATAACTTATCAAGATGAACTCGTAATCATGTAGGGTTTTGGTATGATCTTTACATATGTTTACTAGTCCAAAAATCATATTTTACTTCTAGTTTTAACAAGCTTTTCATAAAAACCCATCTTGTATGTTTTCTTTTTATAACTTGTAAAAGCATTATTTTTTGTTAACAACCTTATATACTTTAACAAAATCAAAGATCATGATCCTCCATCTAAACATTTATGTTTAACAAAACCCTTAATCATTTTCATGTACACTTGTTAGATTATGTTTTTAAACATCATCTAACAAGTTATTTTTATGCTAATCATCAAAACTAGATCAAATATGCAAGTAATCATCTTTAACTCACAACATAAACACACTTTTATATCATGATTATTATTTTGCTTCTTTATATTTTCATCTTGTTTTGTATTGTTGTTTTAGTTATAAGTTGTTCTTTAACAATAAATACATAAACAAGTATGAAAATAAAGGATTTAGAAGTCTCACTTCTAGCTCTTGGCTAGGGATGATCTAGGTGAAAATAAGAAGCAAAGAAGATGAAGATTTGATGGTTGAAAGCTCTTAGATGAATGGAAATGCTTGCTTCAACTTGTGGTTGTCTTAGATCCTCCTAAGTTCCATGAAAATGCATCTTGATCATCATGAAAGTGGCTTGAAAATGAAGATGGGGGAGGGGTGTTCTTGACCGAAAATGGGGTGTTGTTGGGAGCTTTTGGTGTTGTGAAGATAGGAGGTGAAATGCATGAATGAAAGGGTTAGAAAAAGAAGGTAACTAGTTGCTACAATGATCACATTTCACCACTTGTATCAAGTTGCAACATGAAGTAAATATCTAGATATTATTGGTAACAAGTTGAAAGAAAAGTGGGGCCCACAAGGGGTGTTGCAACCGTGAATGGGGGGGGGGTTCCCTTTGCTTTTCCTTCTTGAATTACTTAGTAAAAATGCTAGAGTTCTTAGTTAGATGTTTTAGGTAGTTTATAAGTATAAGTGTTTAAGTGTTTAAAGGGTGTTAAATGATCATTACTAGACCAAAATGATCCGATTAACACTAGATGACCATTAAAAAAAAGATTTGATATCGTTCGGACATTTGTTTCGAATTGTTTCGGTTAGATGTTATTTGAACGCTAAGTTGCGAAACATGTGTGAATTGATGTAGTTATTGGCTCGGATATTACCCGAATGTATCCTCACATGAATTATATGTCAAATAATATTTTTACATGTCGTAAAAATATTAGAAAGCTGATTTCAGCAGAATTTCTGCGGAAAAATGTTGAAATCATCGCTTTTAGTGCTTTTCGGGCAATTTTTAGTGTTATCGGACTTCGGAAAGGATTTAAATCAAACCCTTGTATTCCTAGTTAGGGTTTAATATATACAAGATGTTGGACTTTCGTCTAAGTCCTAAAGATGTCGTTTAGATGATTTTCTGCGGATTCTGCTTTTTCGTCAGAATACTAGTTTATTAGGTGCTTTTCTAGTAGTTTCGATGCATTGTTTAAACTGTTCCAAATGTACTTAATAAAAATGAGTCATATGCATCCTAAGTAAGTATTCCTTGAGTATTCTATGTGTATGTCACGAAATAAGCAGTTCGGATGTTCAAAATGAATAAAAAAATGTAGCTAAAAATGTAGCTAAAATGAGTATTTTAAGTGTGAAAAGTTACCGTAAAGTGGCAGTTGTCACATTCTCCCCCTGTTATTAAGAATTTCGTCCCGAAATTCAAGCTGAGTCATCCTTTGCAGGAGTATTCTCGAACAGGCAGGGGTATTTTGGTTTTGATTTGATCTGTACGTTCCCAAATATATACGGGTCCGTGTCGAGAGTTCCAACGAATTTTAACTAATATGTTACGACTCCTTCGTATTTTCTGGACCTCCCGGTCCATGACCTTAACAGGTGCTTTATGAATTGGAGTTTGTCATCAATGTGAACTTCATCCGCCGGGATGATAACCGTTTCTTGTGTTGGACTCTTCTTAAGATTCGACACATGAAATATGTCGTGTACACTACTTAGTTCTTCTAGTAACTTCAGTTTGTAGGAAACGGTGCCAATCTTTTCTAAGATTTCAAAGGGTCCTACATAACGGGGGTTAAGCTTTCCACATTTGCCGAAACTTGCTACGCCCTTCCAAGGTGAGACTTTCAACAAGGCCTTATCTCCGACCTCGAAAGATAATGGCTTCCGTCTCCTGTCTGCGTAGCTCTTTTATCGATCGCGAGCCGCCTTGATACTGTCTCTGATCTAAAGATTTTATCCGTAGTCTTTTGGACTAAATCCGGTCTGATTAGTTGTTTATCGCCCGCTTCCGCCCAACATAGCGGAGAGCGACACTTTCGACCATAGAGAGCTTCAAACGGTGCAGCTTGTATACTTGTATGGTAGCTGTTGTTGTAGGAAAACTCAACCAAAGGAAAATTAGTATCCCAATTGCCGCCCAAATCCATAACACACGCACGAAGCATATCTTCGAGTGTTTGGATTGTCCGTTCACTCTGGCCGTCAGTTTGTGGATGAAAAGTCGTACTTAGATTTAAATGAGATCCAAAGGCCTGTTGGAATGACTTCCAAATTCTTGACACAAAGCGATCGTCTCGGTCTGAGATGATTGAAATAGGCACTCTATGACGAGCCACTATTTCCTTGAGATACAAAGTCTATCGATGATTACTCAATCATGTCATGACTGCATGAAGTCCTGGATAACTTCGTAATGAAGTCCATCGATATTTGTTCCCATTACCAAACAGGAATCTCGGGTTGTTGTAACAAGTCTGAGGGATTTTGCTATTCGACTTTGACTTTCGCGCAAGTCAAGCATTCTCCGACATAAGTCGCGATATCACTTTTGAGGTTAGACCACCAATAGTATTCTTTCAATACTTAGGCCTATGTGCTTCCTCAACATATCATCTCGAAGGCTGCCAAAGAATGGAACTCAATTTCGACCCGTAAGGTATAAAGTTCCATCTTCTTTCGGCACTAATAGTTCCTTCATGCCTTGAAGTGTTTCTGCTTGAATATGCTCTTCCTTGAGCGCTTGTGAATCATCTTCTCTAATGCTTGAACTCTCAGTGTTCTAACTCGCTCCTTGCGGCGCAAGGCGTCAGCTACAACGTTTGCCTTGCCCGGATGGTACTTTATTTCACAATCGTAGTCGTTCAACAATTCAACCCAATATCGTTGACGCATATTTAATTCTCTTTGGTTGAATATGTGTTGAAGATTTTTATGATCCGTGAAAAATAATGCATTGAGTACCATATAAATAATGTCGTCATATTTTGAAAGCGAATACCACCGTACCTAACTCGAGGTCGTGAGTGGTATAGTTATTTTCATGAACTTTCAGTTGACGTGATGCGTACGCGATAACTTTATCCCGTTGCATAAGTACGCCACCCAATCCTTGATGCGAAGCATCACAGTAAACTACGAAGTCATCGGTACCATCGGGTAGTGATAAGATTGGTGCATCGCCCAACTTATCCTTGAGAAGTTGACATGATTCTTCTTGTTTCTCGATCTAGGTGAGGGAGGTTAGCGGTTGAGAAAACTTTAGAAAAATTCTCTATAAATCTCCGATAGTACCCTGCTAATCCCAAGAATTATCGGACTTCAGTTGGAGTCTTGGGCGCTCCCCAGTTCTTAATTGCTTCGATCTTGGAGGTGTCTACTTGAATGCCTTTCTTGTTCACTATCTGCCCGAGAAATTGTACTTCACGGATCCAAAACTCACATTTGTGTCTCCTTCTTGAGTAGTTCTAAAATGGTCCTCAAATGTTGCCATGCTCAGCTGCTGATCGCAAGTATATCAAAATGTCATCAATGAACACTATGACGAATTTGTCGAGATACGACTTGCAGACGTGGTTCATTAAATCCATGAAGACCGCTAGTGCGTTCGTTAAACCAAAATCATAATGAGAAACTCGTAATAACCATAACGAGTTTTTAAAAGCCGCTTTCGGTGTGCTTTCCTCTTGAATTCGTAACTGATGATACTCCGATCGTAAGTCTATCTTAGAGTAGAAGCTTGAACCTTTAATAAACCATTTGAGTTAGTTGGAAATTCATTTGCAACATGGTTTAGAAATATGAATTTCCATTCATCGAAATGTTGTGCACTTTTGCAAACTTGTATGTCTTTCCACCCCAAAACCTTTATAAAGATGTATATTGGTAAAGAGTGGGGGTTATGAATTCACAATATCCTTGTTCGGTCAACTACAAGGTTCAGAAGGTGCTAATCGATATGGGGATTTGGCTATGGGTGCGGTTCACGATACCAAGTCGATATGTAACTCGACTGGTCGATATGGTTATAGTCCCGGCATGTCTTCAGGAAAGACTTCGGGAAACCCTTTTACCACTGGATTATCTGTCAACTTCGGCCCAACGGCCTTCTTGTCGACAACATGTGCCAGAAAGGCAACACAACCTTTCTGTAAGCACTTCTTTGCCTTCATGCAATTGGTTAATCCACAATGGTGTATCGTGATTCTCTCCATGATTAATAAGTGTCCCTTTGTTCAGTAGTGGTAGGCGAATGACCTTTTCATGACAAAAACTTTGGCTTGGTTATCGGATAACCAATCTATGCTAACCACTACATCGAAACTACCTAACTCAACGGTAAGAGATCAATACTGAGTCTTCGCTCGCCAAGTTCCAAGGAACATCCTCTAACAACTTTCCCTGACTCGACTAGTTTACCGTATATCGATTCTATAGAATGAGGAGACGTCTAGCTTACTTGGCTCTAGGCCAAGTACATTTGGAATTCTGTGAGGAGAGGACTTCACTCTATATTTTTAGGAACCCTATGTTTAAATGTAGGATAACCCAATCCATATGTTTAGATGTTGGATAATCCAACCATATGTTTAGATGTTGGATAACCCAACCATATGTTTAGATGTTGGATAACCCAACCATATGTTTAGATGTAGGATAACCGAATCCCTAATTGTAGCTAGGACAATCTCGTCCCTAGCCATGAAACTTATGTATGTGAAATATTGATATGGAGCTAAAATTGGCACCGGTATCAAATAACATGGATGTGAAATGTTGGTTGATTGGAAACGTGTCGGGTAACTACTATTTGAGTGATTGAGGTAGGGTGGGATGATGCGGTCATGCTTCGGATCTTCGAGGCTAAACCCAACATGTAACACTCAGTGTGTTTGAATTCGGGTGTTACCCAGTATGGAACAACCCTTGAGAGATCGTGAAAGCATCAAGTGTAACCAACAATATTGGCTCCAGTTATGATCGAGTTCTTTTATAAAATCATATGAAAATAGATATGAAAATCAGATGATATAAAAGAATGATGTATGGTTAAATAAATAACCAACAGAAATGTAGTGTATAAATATATCATGTCTTGAAATAGAATATTTTGTCTTGTGTAGAAGATGTCGCGTCTTATGCAAAATGTCATGTCTTGTCTTTGTCGAATAGGTTTGAATAACACCACGATATGCAATATAATATAAGCACTTATATATAGGAAGTACCAGCGGCGTATCCACCATGCTTTTATCATATTACACACGTCTCGTTATTTACGAAAATGTCTTGTATATACTAACATCAAATGTCATGTGTAATAATGTCTTGCTTAACAGTGTCATGTATAAACCACATCTTGTGTAAAAGCAATGATTTTCAACACATAACTTTTAACTTAAACATTTGTTTCTTTTGGTGCCATGATATTTTTAATACACACTATTAAAAGAATCTAGACATATATTTGGATATATATAGTCTATCATGCACCCAAAAATGAAGAATGCAATTGGTCATGGAAACCTCAAGATCGCATTGTTCATATATGTTTAAATATATGATAATATGGATAACTGAAAAAAAAATAAAAATAAAAAAAATAAATAAGTAAATAAATGATAATGTGAATAACCGCAACCAAAATGCGTAGTGCCTCTTGCGTGTATCGGTTATATGTTTTAGTGGCAAAGAAATAATTCATTGAGGAGGGAAAACCAACTAGTGGTCTTCGTCCATATAATATGTGTTCCCTACTCTATGACCTCGATCGTCCGAAGTAGAGAAAATCCTTTGTCTTATTTGTCCATGTGAAAATTATGGTAATAGTGCTTGAGTTTCACGAGCTCTAGCAAGATTATTAGAATCTCCAGAAATTTCGAATAGAATGCAATGAGGGAGTTGCAGCATGGCTCATGCCATACCATTCCTTGGGAAAAGACAAATGTCAAGCGACGAAATTTATTGTATCATTTCCAATAAATATGATAAGGTGGAATATGATAAGGTAAGGTAAGGTAAAGTAGGATAAAGTGTCATAGACACCCTGGAACCAACCCATGTTCAAGAATTTCGAGAATGTTGAGGAAAATCCACATGAGTAGCTAACAAGTTTTGTTTGTTTAAATGACTAGTCTCAAATGAATCGTGATATAGATCGAATGTTAGGTGTGAATAAATACGTGTTGTCTTCCTGTATTGTAGTGTACGGTATTGTAGGGTATTATACTAACCACCACAGTTCGTGTTCTAATAGATAAGAAAAATTGAATCTCAAGTAATAACTTAAGAATTTTGAATGAATAGTGATCATTAGCTTGGCCCGCAGAGTCCACCAGAATTCCCATGCACTACAAGTTGTTATTACGTTGGCCACCGTAATAATAAATTGCCTTGCATGGTCACCCTAGCATTCTCTCGTACGAAGCAGCCGATCAATAAGAGAGGAAACACTGTTGTCAGTACTCGTAAAACGGTACGGCGTTAGATGAAATAGAAATGAAAAGAATCTGTAATAATAACAACTGAAGAGGCACCTTCAAGATGAGTACTTCATCTTCCTTGTAAGGACAAGAGTATATCCACCTTGATTAGTATGAGTCACAGGGATCTCGTCCCCCTAATAGAGTTGTTGTCCAAGGTTACCACCTCCGCCTCGTCGTCATTATCATGGTCAGGCATCTCAGCATTTGCAAGAAAGCAGCCGTATTTTTATGGAATTAAGTTTAAGATATCACTTAGGAATCATGTTCTCCATAAGCCGCAGTAGACGTGAGGTCGATATTTTCATCGTGCGAGTAAAGAATAATAATAAAGTTTGAAGTCGAAGGTATTTTGTTCTTGCCAAATATTTCGTACAACACATATATGAATGGCTTATATATATATAATCATATAAAATCCTATCTAACAAGGATTTCTATCTTTGCATAAGCTGAACTTGTAAACCATTTATAATGCGTAAACTGATAATGTAATGTATTGTAGGCACATAGTATGTTAATGTAATGTGTCTATTTCTCATAGACTTCACCCATGGAAATGTCCTCGCTTGATTTATGTGAAGTGAATTTTTTTGTTGTAGTGGACCTTGAAAAATGTTTATGCAATGAAAACCTTTTGACCTATCCAATTTTATTTATAATATGTTCAACATGAACAAGAGGTTTTCATGAGGGGTCCCTAGTGATTGTAGACTTAGACTCGAGAAAGAATCCTGGTTCACTACAATCGATGCTCTGATACCAATCTGTCACACCCGCTCGTAGCGGAAGCGCGAGGTGTGATCTGATCAGTTCTCATTGCATAACAATATAAGTGAACATACTAAATGAATAAAAAAAGCTCCAATGCCATTGTCATAATCGTTTCAAAAGAACGCAAATAAGTTAAATGTATTGGTTACAAACCATCAAATGAAAATAAGTTGTCATTGTTTTATACTTCGAAATGTAAGTCTTAAAATGTCAAGGCTTTGACCACTATATCACCGCAAAGAGGCGGTATATAACGGGCAAACCCTTTAAATGGTGGCCTGGAGTCTTGATACTTGCTTTCCTTGACTGAAATGTCTGCATGGTCCACTAATTCCCTGAAATACATGTTAAGTTTGAAAACATCAACAAAAGTTGGCGAGTTCATGCAGTTTAGTTGGATGAGATGTATCTGTAAAATGTGAGTTGTATAAAATGTATCCATAAAATGTGAGTTGTATAAAATGTATCCATAAAATGTGAGTTGTATAAAATGTATCTGTATGTAATGATGTAGTATGTAAAGCGTCAATGAAATCGTTGATCATTAATGTTTCGCGAGGACATTAATATGTGTGACGAAAAAGGAAGCAATCCAACCCTAGACGATTTTATGCCGATTCCTATCGACTGGGACACAAAAGCACTCTTCCGTATGGGTCCACGACCAAGAGTGGGGCTCGCCAAAACCCATTAGATCTAACCACTTGTACCTAGGTCCAAACTGGATTAATGGTGCTTAGATGTATAACCCTAATTCGCACGTGATCTAAGGTGTTTCATTCCCTAACTTTAACATACGTTGAACATGTATTTTCCCTGATAGTTGTAAAGTTGTAAAACATTTAAATGAATAGGGGACATGAACTCACAGAATTGCGTCCGTGAATGGTAAGTAACTGTGATCTGACGTACGGTCGTCCTGAATAGTATCACCACCTACAAACGTTCTATGTTTGTTAGACACTTCGGTCTTGTAATGACTTGAGTACAAGTCTTTTATCTTGAATATGTGTTAAGAATTGTATGTCTTTGTTATTCATTGAACTGTGTCTTAGATGTATTAATTGATAACTGTTTAGTGTATATATTTCGCCAAATATATATTCTTGTATCTCGTGAGTTGTATCATCGGGTCTTGTCCTCTGGATTTCATGTCTTGTATGAATAAATTGTATAATTGTATTTTTACCAATTTATATGTCATTGGGCTTAGCCCAAGAATTCATGTTGTTGGGCCAAAATAGTGTTGGGCTTCAATAGTGTTGGGCCTAAATAGTGTTGGGCCTAAATAGTGTTGGGCCTCAATAGTGTTGGGCCTAAATAGTGTTGGGCCTAAATAGTGTTGGGCCTCAATAGTGTTGGGCTTAAATAGTGTTGGGCCTCAATAGTGTTGGGCCTAAATAGTGTTGGGCCTCAATAGTGTTGGGCCCAAATGTTATTGGGCTTTATGTTATTGGGCCTTGGCCCATATGTTGGGTATTGGGCTTAGCCCATAAGTTTTGGTATTGGGCTTAGCCCATGTATTTATGTTAAGCCCATTTAGGATGATAAGCCCATTTGTAAAAATAGCCCATTTGTTATAAAATAAGCCCATTTGTTAAAAATAAGCCCATTCGTAAAATAGCCCATTTGTTATAAGAGAAGCCCATTTGTTAAAAATATATTCTTTCATTTTTATAAAAATTACTAAGTATAGGCTTTTTAGTTAAAAGAATACACAATAGTTTTTATAAGTTTCAAAACATTCGGATATTGTTTTCGGTGATGTGTATGTATTCGTGTCGAAAGATCGCCTAAACGTCGTAGTAACTTCCTCGGAATGGGGAGATGTTCATAGATTCGCCCGTCGTCCGTTTTGACCATAAGTTGTGTTTGAAAGCTCGGAATGTCCGTAAGGTGTTTATAAGATGTATTTAAATGTAGTCTTGTAAGACTTTAGTCGAAATGTACATTGTGTTCATTTGTATCATTGTATTCAAGTTCCTAGTTATCATAAATATAACTAATACAAACAAATGACACATAGCACATAAGTTGTTAAGTTAACTAAATATATATTTTCTCAAAAATATATATTTATATCAAACTTTGCTTTTATAAAAACTATTCTTTGAAATCTTTTTAATCAAATAAAGATTTTGTCAAAAATAATAGTTTTTGTAACTTATGATTTTTAAGAAAAACTTGGCCATATTTTATTAGAAATATGGACTTTGCCATGTTTAATAAAAACACATCTTTTTCTTATAAAATCACCACTAATCTTCTCATATTTTTCTTAATAAAAACATATGAGATTTATAACATAACTTATCAAGATGAACTCGTAATCATGTAGGGTTTTGGTATGATCTTTACATATGTTTACTAGTCCAAAAATCATATTTTACTTCTAGTTTTAACAAGCTTTTCATAAAAACCCATCTTGTATGTTTTCTTTTTATAACTTGTAAAAGCATTATTTTTTGTTAACAACCTTATATACTTTAACAAAATCAAAGATCATGATCCTCCATCTAAACATTTATGTTTAACAAAACCCTTAATCATTTTCATGTACACTTGTTAGATTATGTTTTTAAACATCATCTAACAAGTTATTTTTATGCTAATCATCAAAACTAGATCAAATATGCAAGTAATCATCTTTAACTCACAACATAAACACACTTTTATATCATGATTATTATTTTGCTTCTTTATATTTTCATCTTGTTTTGTATTGTTGTTTTAGTTATAAGTTGTTCTTTAACAATAAATACATAAACAAGTATGAAAATAAAGGATTTAGAAGTCTCACTTCTAGCTCTTGGCTAGGGATGATCTAGGTGAAAATAAGAAGCAAAGAAGATGAAGATTTGATGGTTGAAAGCTCTTAGATGAATGGAAATGCTTGCTTCAACTTGTGGTTGTCTTAGATCCTCCTAAGTTCCATGAAAATGCATCTTGATCATCATGAAAGTGGCTTGAAAATGAAGATGGGGGAGGGGTGTTCTTGACCGAAAATGGGGTGTTGTTGGGAGCTTTTGGTGTTGTGAAGATAGGAGGTGAAATGCATGAATGAAAGGGTTAGAAAAAGAAGGTAACTAGTTGCTACAATGATCACATTTCACCACTTGTATCAAGTTGCAACATGAAGTAAATATCTAGATATTATTGGTAACAAGTTGAAAGAAAAGTGGGGCCCACAAGGGGTGTTGCAACCGTGAATGGGGGGGGGGGTTCCCTTTGCTTTTCCTTCTTGAATTACTTAGTAAAAATGCTAGAGTTCTTAGTTAGATGTTTTAGGTAGTTTATAAGTATAAGTGTTTAAGTGTTTAAAGGGTGTTAAATGATCATTACTAGACCAAAATGATCCGATTAACACTAGATGACCATTAAAAAAAAGATTTGATATCGTTCGGACATTTGTTTCGAATTGTTTCGGTTAGATGTTATTTGAACGCTAAGTTGCGAAACATGTGTGAATTGATGTAGTTATTGGCTCGGATATTACCCGAATGTATCCTCACATGAATTATATGTCAAATAATATTTTTACATGTCGTAAAAATATTAGAAAGCTGATTTCAGCAGAATTTCTGCGGAAAAATGTTGAAATCATCGCTTTTAGTGCTTTTCGGGCAATTTTTAGTGTTATCGGACTTCGGAAAGGATTTAAATCAAACCCTTGTATTCCTAGTTAGGGTTTAATATATATAAGATGTTGGACTTTCGTCTAAGTCCTAAAGATGTCGTTTAGATGATTTTCTGCGGATTCTGCTTTTTCGTCAGAATACTAGTTTATTAGGTGCTTTTCTAGTAGTTTCGATGCATTGTTTAAACTGTTCCAAATGTACTTAATAAAAATGAGTCATATGCATCCTAAGTAAGTATTCCTTGAGTATTCTATGTGTATGTCACGAAATAAGCAGTTCGGATGTTCAAAATGAATAAAAAAAATGTAGCTAAAAATGTAGCTAAAATGAGTATTTTAAGTGTGAAAAGTTACCGTAAAGTGGCAGTTGTCACACAATTGATGTAATTTATATGTTGCGTTTTGTACACATCATAAGACCACCCGTAGTCGTCGTTATCCGGCATTTTCCCCCCAAACACGCCCGAAAACGCCAAACCCCCCATCCCTGCAGGCGTGTTTCAGCGTTTTTTTTTTTTTTTTTGCAAAAAAACCCCCTCCGCGTGTTTTGAATCACGCTAAGCTAGCACAACTTTTGATTTTTTGACCGTTGTCAAACGGTAACAATAATAAATGTTTTTTTTTTAAATTCCCATTTAAACCTATAAATACCTCACTTTTCAACCAACTTTATATAAAAAAAATATCACTTTCTATCTACCTTTTTCTCTAATGCTTCCAAGTTTTATAAACTTATTTACCATGCATCCATTCCGACCCCCGTTTGGTGTTCCGTTAAGACCCGGGAACCCAAATACTACCCAACCGCAACAAAACTTTAACTTTCATGACATGGACCCGGATGTGTTTTCGTACGCGGCTTACTTGAGCGGCTCTAGTCCCTTCATTCCAACCCCTTACGGCTTTGCCTCACCGGGCGCTTCACAACCATCCCAAGAACAAGCCGAACCCGAGGTGGATACGGTGCCGGAGACACAACCCAAACCCGATCGCGAGACATCCAAACGCGGTAGATGGTCACATAAAAAAGGACGCGAACACTCCTCGTCGTAAGAATAGTTACGTTGTTTGGACGAAGGACGATGAATACGCGTTGGCTCGCGCGTGGCTCAATGTTTCGGAGGATCCCGAAGTGGGTAAGTGTTATAAAACTACGCGCCGAATTTATTTTTTTTAACGTATCACTTAATTTTTATATTTTTTGTAGCAAACTTTCAAACCGGTCCAGAATTTTGGAACAGAATTCGTGAGCTTTTTTTTTAATGCGATGGAAAAGGTGAATATCGTGACAAAGATTCCATCTCTAGCAAATGGACCTATCTCAACAACAAATGTCACCAATTCCAAGAAGTTTATCAACGAACGAAAGATAATTGGCCGAGCGGAGGAGGTGACGTCGATATTTTAACGAGGGCTATGGAAGAGTATGAGAAAACTACAGGTGTTTACACGTACAATAGATGTTGGGAGCTTCTAAAAAATAGTCCAAAGTGGGGTAACGTACCGACCATGACGTCTAGTAGTAGACGTAAAGCTAAACGGTCGAAAACGTCATCCTCGGTTGACCCGGAAACACCAATTTCCGATGCGCACACCGTCGACTTAAATGTTATTTTGGACGATGACGAGGAAGATGAAGAGTTGTCCCGACCGCCCGGTAGAAGAAAAGGAAAAAACCAGTAGAGTCGTCTTCTGATAATCTCGAGTTGAAGGGAGATTTCGAGGAAAAAAAGGGGAAAAACTGACGTCTCCAAGACATTCGAGACCTCGGTCACAAGCGTTGGGAGACTATACAAGAACGAGTTGCCGAAAACAAAAAATTTAAGGCAAGGCAAACGGAAAAGGACAGAGTTTTTGTCCAAACCGATCGATCACCTCCAAGGCGACGCGTTGATCGTTGCGCAAATGCACCGCCAAAAACTTCGGGAAAAATACGGCCTTTAGATTATCATCTTTTTTTTTAAGTTTAATCGTTTTTTATTTCCGGTTTTTTTTTAAGTTGTAGGATCGGTTTTGACTCCGAAACGATTGCGAACGAACGTGTGACGTGCGGAATCCGTACACGAACGTGATCAAACACACGAGAACGTACTATAACCGTGATTCTTATTGATTAATATGACAAGTACAATGCACCGAGAATCACGTGGAGCACTTTCTCTCTCTAAGCTTAACTCTCCAAAATGTCAAATGAGCAAAAAGTCTCTAATCTAACAATTAGACTCATATTTATAGGCCAAGGATATAAGGAAGGTTTCCTTATTTACAGAAATGCCACCTTGCCTTTTCTATTAAAATATAACACTATAAGCCTAGATTTCTTCAGTTTCAGCTACGTTTAGATTGACGGAGGCGATAGACATAAATGTACTAACAGACTCCCCCTTGGATATTGCCGTAGTCAATCTCGTAGCGTCTTGTCTTTCAATTCTCTTGATCATCAACAACAACAGTTTTTATCTTGAACGCAGTTTCAACTCCGGAAACTGCTCTTTTAACAATTAAACTCCCCCTTTCAAGCAAATTTCCTCTTGAGTGTTGATTCAGAACCTATTTCTGACTTTTACGTCTTCAGACTCCCCCTTTCAACAAGCTGGGATTGCAGTCTTGAATAGAATTCTGGCTCAAACTTTATTCATGCTAAGGTATGGAAATGTTGCTCTGCTGCTTTCACAGAATCTGAAACATCACCTGGCTTTCTGTAGCTACAGGATCAGAAATCTGTCTTTAACCTGCACAACTCTCTACCACTTGTAAGATAAACAATTTTTGACATTGAAAAGCTACTTGAATTTGTAATTTTCAAAATTTTGATTCAAACTAATGAACCAATTAACATTCCAAAATTATTTCTTATCTCAAACATATTCTCCCAATCCTCTAGTTCATCAAGTTTAGCACTTGGAATTTTGAAAAACAGCTCTCCAACATCAGTTGTCGAAAACAAGATGAAATAAAATCTTTTTGAATTTTCAAAAATTTTATGCTAAAACACTCCGAAAATCTTTTTGGATTTTTGTTTTTGAATGAAATAAAGTAAAGAAATATATACAGACAATATTTTTGTGAGTTTGTGTAAGAGGATCATATCAGTTTATGAGACAAATCACTAGCACCGTTAAGCTTTAATCATTTTAAGTTCTAAACGATTCACATAGATTGACGATATAGTTGTCCTCTTAAACTCAATCTAAAAACTTTCGAAATGCTTACCGATACGTTAAGGTATATTAATTTTGCACTAAATTCTTATGGATCCCACGATCTCAGCATATCCCCTCATCATGCAATACACTGACTCAAGTAATGCTTTTAAACTTTCATCAACTATAATATGTGCAAAAATAAAGCAAAATGTTTAAACATTAACAATCAGGTCGATCTTTCGATACGCAGAGAAAGTCAATGTTTAAACAAAATAAGAAAATAAAAACAAGTTGAAATTGTTTAGGCTTTAACCACCAGTTCGATACTCCCGTATACACAGAGATGATCCAAAGCTTAAACGAAACACCAAAGAAAATAAAGCAGAATGTTTAGGCACTAACATCCAGGTCGATACTCACGTATACGCAGAGGATGTCCAATGCTTAAACAAAATAAAGAAATAAAACAAGTTTAAATCTTTGCAAAACGAAATGCACAATCACAGTGATTTTTTTCAGCAAGTTGTGAAAATTCACAGACTTAACCAGTTTTTATGCTCTTTTAGCATTCAGCGATTACTGAGTAGGTACACAATCACGAAGGACAAAACTAAGTACTATGCTTTCAACCATGTTTCCCACTAGAACTAGGCTTTTTCATTTAAGTTTTTATCGTTATCGCAAATCTACTAGTCTAGCTGAGCCTATCGTCACATCCTTAGTGAAACCGTTTATCACATTTGACATTTCTTTTCTTTAGCATGCTGTGATAGTCCACTGATTTACTATCATTTCCTCTTATTCACAACAAAACTCATTTTTGCTTTTTAATGTTTTTGGCATTTTCAAATTTTCTAATTTTTAAATTTTTCCCCCTCTAAAATCAAAATATGTTTCAATTTTGATTTTCTGGGAAAATTTGAAAACAATAGACTGTACAAATAACATGACAAACTGATGAGAACACTGTGTGCCATCCACTTGGCATAAAGAATCAGAACTCCCCCTGACAACAAATTATTTTCCCATTATGATTTCAAAACACTTAAGTTTGTTTTAATCAAAATGGTTTTTTTCAGAAAATATAGTTTTGTTTAATTCACACACACGGGGTTCATTCATCACCTTGTTCTTTCATCCACTAGTACGAAAGTTAAATCAAGTACAACTTAATGTCCTTGATAAAACTTTTCTCAAGAAAGATGCCGATTCCTACTCCCCAATTACCAACCTGGGAGTTCCGGCAAGTCAGGTTTTTATTTGAAAAGATCTACCCAAGCCTGACGATCCTTGGGTTTTTCAATTGTATCACCATTTTTTACCTCAATTTGTGGCTCCTCTGATTTTGTCGAATCAGATTCATTGCCAACACATAGCTCTTCTGACTTTGACGGGTCAGATTCATCGCTAACACGTGGCTCTTTTGCTTCCGAAGAAACAAATTCATTGCCAAAAGATGGCTCTTTTGTTTTCGCAGAAACAAATTCATCACCATCTTTTATTGGAACCCAAAATTTACAAAATTTGGGTTTACCAAATTTATCAACCTGTGACGTGCATAATCTTTCACAGTCATTTTTATACTTAAAAACTTTGATAAAGACTTTTTCTGAAAAATCAACTTTCTTTAATTGTTCATCGGTTGGATTAGTTAATTTTTCTTTCTTTATCTTCTCTTTTGTCCTCAGATTTGTATCTGATGAGTTCGTTTTACTTGACTTATCATGTTTTGTTAACTAAGACGATCCATCAGAACCTTTATCTAATTTACCAGTTGTACCCGAGGACAAAATCTTTTCGAGATACTCTCTTACTTTCTTCCTTTTCTTTCTCAGTTTGTCTTTCTGCCCTTGTGATAACTTCACTTTTTGTTTTTTCACTTTCTGTCTTATGGGCTTTTCTTCAATTTTGACTGAGTTCTTCACCATTTTCTGAGATTCAGCCCTCAATCCTCTCCTTGATCTCATTGGGCAATCTTTGGCAATATGGCCTTTGATTTGACATTCATAGCATGTTCTTTTCTCAAAACTTTGACTCTGGCAGTTAACAACAATGTGTCCTTGATAACCACAGTTGTAACACACTCTGTTATCATACCATTCACCACTTTCATACCAAACACTTAAATCATGACATTGTTTGGCCTTGTGGTAAGCATAACTCCTCCTGAAAGCTTGATTTGACTTTTGAGCGCTATGGTCAAACCTGCACCACTTATTAACAACTTTTTGTAAGTTTTGATTTTCAATTTTTTGTGATTTTTCATAATGATTGGATGATTGAACTGATGATCTTTTATTTTCTTTTTGAAAATTTTCCAAATTTTTAACATTTTGTTTTTGTTCTACATTCTTCTTAACAGGTTTTTGCTTTGAACATTTACCTATTTCAGTAGAATGCAAAATAGTATCTTAAAATTTTTCTTTTAATTCCAAAAATATTTTCTTTTTCTCTTTTTCATCGTTAGTTTTATCATCACAATCTTCAATTATGACTTTGTTATAATTTGTGACATTGTCACTTATTGGAATTTCATTGATCGGTTTTGGACATAATTGATCAAACATCGCTGATGAGGTCACAAAACCTTTCAATTTCTTCTCTAAATCATCAATTTTATTTCTAGCAATCTCAACTTCTTTCTCAAGTTGAGTGATTCTCTCAAGATGAGAATTTATTGCCTTTTCATTTGCAATTTTATTTTTTTCAAAAATAGATTTTTCATTTTCTAAAACTTTTATTTGATTTTGAAAATCTGTTTCTTTTTCTTTTAAAACTTTATTTTCTAATTTCATCCAAGAAACATCTTTATTTTCAATTTTAATCTTTTCAAAATCTTTTTCAATTTTCAATTTTTCATTTTCAAAAACTGTTATTTTATTTTGAAAATCTTTTTCATTTTCTTTAAAATTTTTGTTTTCCAATGTCAAACTCTCCACATCCTTCAAGAGTTTAACATTGTCTGCTTCAGATTTATCACATTTTGAGCACACAACTTCACATTTTGAACTTTCATTTTTCTCTGATTCTTCATTTTTTGACATTCCCTTTGTCTTTGTCTTGTATGTTCATGCAAGAAAGATTTTAACCATATCAACAGGATTCAAATTTTCATCTAAAAAACAACCTCTCTTGAAATCATATTTCATAACAGATTTTGCGTTAAAGCATATTCTGATTCTTTTGATTATTTCAAGAATCACATCCAAACTTATATTGTCTAAGTTCTTTTCTATTTCTTTTATCAAATCTTTCTTTATCTTATCATTTTCACAATTGTGTGTTCTAAGCTCTCTGATGAAATCATTTGGACTAAAATTTGAGAACCTAGAATCCTTTTTTAGTTTACTCAAAAATTCATCCCACTCTGAAGGTAACGCACCTGCAAATTTTGATATCTTTTCAGCATCTGACATCTTTATCTCATACCTTCTCAAATTGTTAAGTAATTCATCATATCGCTTTTCTAAATCATAAAAATTTTCATATTTCCTACACAAAAAATATTTAGATCTTATAACCCAAACATCCTTTTTCTCATCTTCTTTCCTGTGATCCCAATATATATCAAACCAATCATTTATTCTTCCAAGTTTGTTGTTTTCCTTTTCGTCAAACATTTTTACCATAATTTCTTTGTTAAATGACTTGGTTAAAAAAAAAATATCTCAAAGTCCACAATATTTCAACTTCTCGGTATTTGTAACTTGTAAATCACCTCGAATCACCTGCAAACAAACAAACAAACAATCAGTTTAAACGGACTGAATACGTAACAGTGTGTGTTGATGAAATCAATCTAAAACTCGTGTCGAAGATTTGCGGATTCGTTCCAATGTTGTTCGGGTGAAATCACTGAATGAATGGGCTTGATCGGATGTGCCAAGTAATATGGGTTTAGAATGGACTAAACTCTATACTCAAACTTTTAATTGGGCCGATAAAATCAAAGTCGCATGGGCCAAACATACAATTTCCTCTAATTGAACCTCACTATGAATGTGGCCGACAATATTTGAAACAATTGATTTAATTGAACCAACAAACCCACTGGGCCGACAATTTCAAGTGTTAAAGGAATATGATTGGACCTCTAAATTGATCAATGATATCAATCACATGGGCTTTCACTCTTACCCAAATTTAAAGAACGAGTAGTTTCACTTTAATTGATGTATGCTATTAATGAGTTACTTGCAATCTTGAAATACTACACACGCTTTCACATATAATGGCCGACAATCGGTTTTATCACAAACAACTTATTGGACCGTTATTTTGTATTCAGTCGAAGCACATAGATTCTGTCAATTCAATTAATGTGTTCACGTGATGTTAAAATGTTATTGGGCCGATCAATTTTATTCAGTCAAGACACATACTTCGGTGATATGTTTTTATTTTTAAACCGAAATGATGACCTTTGATTCAAACGAAATGTAGCCTATTTCACACGAAATAACAACTTTCACGCGGAATGTCTGTTTCACACGAAATAAGCTTTCAAACGAAATTACTTTTTCGCACGAAATACCCACTCAAACGAAATAAGGTATTTCAAGCGAAATTAAGTGATTTCAAACGAAACTACCAAGCGAAATATAATTTCGTACGAAATTAGCTTAGTTTCAAACGAAATTAGCCAATTTGGTGCGAAATTTAGTGATTTCGTATGAAATCTACAAACGGAATTTAATTTCGTGTGAAATTGTCAGCACTTTCAAACGAAATTAGGCGTTTTCAAGCGAAATAAGGTTGTTTCGTGCGAAATCAACCTGATGTCAGTCGTTATCGAACCAAAAACCTTCGATTTCTCTCAAACGGCTTTGAATTAGGATCTAAAACTTTGTAGGGTTATAGATCAGGTATTTTGGCACAACATATCAAAAAGTCTGCTAATTTGGACCGTAAAAACCTGTTCAATTTTGAAAATTAAAAAAAAAGGCGTGAAAGAAGTGTAGAAGATGAAGAAATGATGCAATTCGCATCTGAAATCGATGAAATCCTATACGAATCTATGTGTTTGATCAGTGCAATCGAACTCCTGCTCTGATACCACTTGTAGGATCGGTTTTGACTCCGAAACGATTGCGAACGAACGTGTGACGTGTGGAATCCGTACACGAACGTGATCAAACACACGAGAACGTACTATAACCGTGATTGACGAGTACAATGCACCGAGAATCACGTGGAGCACTTTCTCTCTCTAGACTTTCTCTCTCTAAGCTTAACTCTCCAAAATGTCAAATGAGCAAAAAGTCTCTAATCTAACAATTAGACTCCTATTTATAGGCCAAGGATATAAGGAAGGTTTTCTTATTTACAGAAATGCCACCTTGCCTTTTCTATTAAAATATAACACTATAAGCCTAGATTTCTTCTGTTTCAGCTACGTTTTAGATTGATGGAGGCGATAGATATAAATGTACTAACATAAGTTTAGTCGTTTTTTTTTTGTTTTTATTTTAGTATTGTAATCTTTTTTTATTTAATGAAAGTATTTTCGTTTTTAATTTAAAAATAATAATAATTGTGTAATGATTAGATGGGGCGTTATTGGGCATTATTCCACTACGCCTCTTTTGTAAAAATGTCCAATAAAGCCCCTTGCTGACTGGATTGCCACATGACAGAAAACGCCCAAGGGTGGGGGCATTATTCACCCAAACCACTACACATGATCTAAGCAAAAAGTTTAGCCAAATTACATGGCACAATTCAATTGGGTGGGGGGAAACTTTGCCTAAAAGGATTAGGCATGCACCCCTTACACCCTAAGAGTTTGATACCTTCCCGATGATAAAACTTTTATAATTGGATTGTTAGGAAAGAAGAAAAAAGAGCAATCAAGTCGATTATGGATTCAATTACTTTTGTCATTGTCAGTGACAGATCTAGAAAATCATTATAGGGGCAGTGTATCAAAAAAATATCAAAAGAGGTAACAAATAAAAAAAACGTTATTTTTTTTTCAAAATTTACACTATCGTCGTAGTATCAAGAGGCAACAAGGATTACCACTTGTTACACTCTATATCCGCCCATGGTCATTGTTCATATATATTAATTTCTAACATTTGGATGAATAGTGCTAAAATTGTCTTTTTGTGTATTTTGTTTTGGTTATTTTTCATAAGCATAGTAAACTTTAGGGTTTTTGAATGTTGCAACAAACTTTTGGTTTTTTATAATTTCAGCCACAAGAGTTAAATGAGTTTAGTTTTTTACGGTTTAAGGTTTACATATTGATATTATTGAAACCGTTATGGTTATTTTCTTTCATGGTTTCCGATTAGCCTCTCTAATAAACCCCTGGGGCATAATTACGGTATTATGCCCAGCTCCGCAACGCGGAGGCTTAACACTAGTTATACATATTATTAGAAAGTGGCCATGAACAGTGTTTTGATTTTTTATTAATATTGTTTTTTCTAGGTTTTTATTAGTATTATATTGTTTTATTTGTTTAATTGATTTAAACATATATATTTATATAACTTTTAAGATACGATTAAAGTACCGGTTATCAAACAAGAAATCAGAAAAATGAATATATACTGGTACCGATGTTGTTCAGTACGGTATGGTAGCGATACGATATTAATTCATCGAAAGCAAAAACACTAAAAATAAATACGGATACATATGTTATTCAATCGGTTTTGATAAAATTTGGTACAATAGCGACACAATATCCGTTTAAAAGATATATATATATATCGTAATGTTGAATAAAAAGAGGGGAATAATTGTTTTTGATTTTTTTTCAATATTGTTTTTTCTAAAGTTTTATTATTTTCTTGGTTTATTACTTTAATTGATTTAAGTATATTTTTTTCTCTCATATAACTTTTAAGATACGATCATAGTATCCGTTATCAAACAGGAAACAATAAAACGGAATGTATACAGGTACCGATGATGTTCGGTACAATATGGTTGCGATACAGTATTAATTTATTGAAAGCAAAAAAACTAAAAAAAATATTGGTTCCGATACAAATGTTGTTCAATTGGTTTCGATTGGGCTTGGTACGATAGCGGCAGAATATCCGTTATAAAAAAAATATTGTAATGTTGAAATAAAATAAACATAAAATGCAAGCGAAACGAACCGATATCAACTGAACAACATATATAGGTAACATATCAATATGTGTTTTTTTTTGTTTTCAATCGATGTAATGCTCTCTTTCAATTACTATATGAGTGCAGGTACTGTAACGAACTAAATTGATATTGACTTAATCCTCGCTGCGAAGCGTAAGGGAATATCACTAGTTGTGTATGAAGTTGTTGATGTTTGTGAATATCGAAGAAAATAATTAAACAAACACTACAGGATGATAGATATACAGTGACTGACATTTTGTGACTGAAATTTTACATTTACTAAATATTTTGTAAGCTAGCTACATGCCTACTTCACTAATTTTTCATCACCAACTTGATCTTTTGACCACGTTTTACTTCTTTATATACACTCTTCACTTCAACCATCATTTTTTCGTTTTACATCCATGCTATTTATGTTTTTCTATTCTTCATTGAATCATTGATTTCCCTTTGCAGTGAAGAGTGTGTATAAAGAAGTAAAAGGTAGTCAAAAGATCAAGTTGGTGATGAAAATTTAGTGAAGTTTATTTACGTTTTAATTTAGTAAATTATATTGTCGTAACAGTTAAAATACTTTTTCATTTTTAATTAAAATATTAGAGTATTAATAACTATTTATCTTTAATTTCTTTAGACCAATGGGTATGGGGTTCGTTAAAGGCCCGTCCACCTCTTTTGGGCACGTCCAACACCGCCCCCTAGGGGCCCGTCGCGGCTTTGGCGTCGGAATACCGACGGTGGAGACGGGGCTTTGGTGGTGGGCCCCCCATCTGACTCTCTCTCCTCCTTTATATATATATATATATATTAATATATTATTAATGGTGGGGTAGTCTTGGCTAGTCCCCACACCCTTGTGTAGTCCCCAAAGAGACTATCCTCCTCTAGTGATTACGTGACGCCTACGTGGCGGGTAGTCTCCAAAGAGACTACCCTCCCCATACCCAATGGTCTTAGTACTGAATCTTACACTTGTCTATTAAAGTCTAAAGTTGTCTGCCTATGGGGTATGGTCACTTTTCCTCCACCATCACATCACTTCCATCTTATCACCTTCTTTTTCCTCTTGCTCCATCAAGAAGAAATAGTCTCCATATCCATCCTCATGCATCCCTTTCAATAATATTAAGAGAGAGAGAGAGGGAGAAGCATTTCGGGGCAGTGTTCCCTGACGGGAAAAGGCTCCACGTTGGTTCCCCGATCCCTCTCTCGATACCACACCATGTAGTCTTATAAACCTAATTTACATATGCTCGTTGTTAGACTCGAATGTTACACTTGACTTTGTTTTTGGGTGTTAATATCTCTTTGTTCCTTTCTTTCTCTCTCTCTCTCTCTATCTATATATAGTTATATTTCTTTCTCTCTCTCTCTATCTATATATAGTTATATATAGAGAGAAAACGAGTGGAAAAAGGGAGTATGAATAAGATTTAGGAGTATGTGAATAAAATATTCCTTGTTTTTTCATGGATCTAATTTTGTTTGTTCTAGATTTCATTACCACATGTTTTCTTCACAAAAACACATTTTTAATTCCACAAAAGCTTTTAGAAGCCGATTCAAGATGGCTAACAATAGAGAAACTTGTTTAGAGCAATTTTCTTATATTTCATTCATAATAAAACACTAAATATGGTTGCCTTTTTATAGGGCGGAGGTGCGGCGCCGGTGGAGGATGATCCAAGGCTGATCCCCACAACGTGCAGCCTTAAAATCTAAAGTCTAAGTATGGAGTATGGTCCCCTTTTCTCCACCGTCACATCACCTTCATCTCATCATCTTTTTCTCAATGTTTTCGGAATCGAACTGGACGTCAAACCGGTCTTCTTACCGGTTCAATGGTCCGACCGGTCGGACCAGGCATAAGAAACGGAAGGTATCGTAAATATTATAAAAATTAATAGGGCTAAATTTGAAAAAAAAATATATAAAAAATTGGTCCAACCCTTCAAAAAAACCGGTCCGACCGGCCGGTTTCCCGGTCCAACCACCGGGTCGTCGGTTCAACTCCGGTTCAATGCATTTCCGGCCCGATACCATGACGCAGACCGGCTTAACCTTCGATTCCCGGTCCGACTGGTCGGTTTGGTCCGGGTCTGAAAACACTGCTTTTTCTTCCTCTTCTCCATCAAGAAGAAATAGCCTACCTATCTATCCCCATGCATCCCTTTCAATAATATTAAGAGAGAGAAATAAGCATTCCGGGGCATAACCCCCGATGGGAAAAGGCTCCACGTCGGCTCTCGGATCCCTCTCTCGATACTACACCCTACAGTCTTATAAACCTAATTTACACTTGCTCGTTGTTAGACTCAAATGTTACACTTGACTTTGTTTTTGGGTGTTAATATCCCTTTGTCCCTTTCTTTCTCTCTCTCTAACTATATATAGTTAGATAGAGAGAACGAGTGGGAAAAGGGTGTATGAATAAGATTTAGGAATATGTGAATAAAATAACCCTTGTTTTTTCATGGATCTAATTTTGTTTGTTCTAGATTTCATTACCACATGTTTTGTTCACAAAAACACATTTTTTTAGCTCCACAAAAGCTTTTAGAAGCCGATTCAAGATGGCTAATAATAGAGAAACTTGTTTAGAGCAATTTTCTTAAATTTCATTCATAATAAAACACTAAACATAGTTGACCTTTTTATAGGCTTACAAAGGATATAGGGAAATAACCCACTACCACCACAACTCAACTAAATAAAACTATGAAAGCAGCAACTAAAAATCGTAAAATGAAAGCTAACTTATAAAATGGAAAAGTGCATTAGTATAACGTTTGACCATCTCTTAGGTATGATACAAGAAAAGAAAAGATAATCAATAAGACATTAATCATTCATAAAAACAAACATAACATGCATATGAGAAAAGAAACCAAACATAAGATAATGTTTATTTAATGTCACACCCCCAAATTACCACCTAGGGCGTGTCCCTCACCTAGGGCGTGTCCCTAATGGAGGTGTAACGATTCAACAAAGAGCCACCAATCATATCAAACACAAGTTGTAATGTAATAAAATACCCAATTGAAAGAAAAGTATCGTTTGAAAGTTAAACCAAAACCCAAACCCAAGTATTGAGCGGAAGCATAAAAGTATAAGCGTATAAATGTATGAAAACCAAATCAACATAATCGTTTATTATGACCATAACCACTCCAGCAGCATCAGACGGCAAGCTCCCAAGTTCCTTCAGTAATTACCTACAAGCATGTAAACAAGTGTGTCAGACTACGCTGGTGAGTTCAAGGTTTGTGTTTGTTTACCAAGTTGTGTTACCAATCATGTGTGTAAAACAGTTTACAAATCGATATGTTGTTTGTTGTTAAGATGTTTGATGTTTCGATGTTTTGATGTTGTTATTACTCGAGTACCGAATGGCCAGATGATATGTGATTGCCAACCCCAATGCCTCTATCAAAGCATTGGTCATGTTTTAAGGTAATTAGTTCACGCCCGTTCCCCTTGAACGTCGTGAGGGTGCCAAACCTAATAGCGCTATCAACTAATAACCCCCGTTGCCCTACAAGCAACGTGCCGGTAGATGTAGTGGTCTTACAATGATAGAAAAACTGAGTACAATAACCAACATCCCGTTACCCATGCATTCCTCATCGGAACGTTACCCGTTAACCCTTCACTGGGATCCATGCTTGAGAAAAGAGCAATGAACTCACCTTTGATTGCTCGGTTAGATTAATTACTCGTTTAACAGATGATCAATCCGTCCCTAAAAGGGTTACACTTAACGATTAGTTCGTATGCAAGCACAACACGTATCAATCCACACTTATTTAACAAGTAGTGCACAGGAACGCAAATATCAGACATCATCACCACATGTACTAGTCTTAACAGTTAGGCACGTTGTACCACAACGCGTTAACAACGTACAATCTGATAAAACATAAGGCCTAATCATCCGAGGTGTGCGGCCCAAAATCAGCTGATTTATTTATTTATTGTATGATACAGCCCAACATCACTCCCTCGGCCCAATTCCTTTCGTTAGCCTAACAGTCTATATGTTTTACGATTACATGTTTTCACAATATAAATGCCGCCCAACCATTGACCAATCAACGAATCCCAAAGCACATAATTCACATATAATAGTTATCCTATTTTTGACAGTATCATTAACCTTGTGCACGTGGAGCAAATATCAAAAGGGTGTCGGCCATATACTTAAGTGGTCAAATCAAAACAAAGGGTTATGTATTGTTTGATTATTTGATTAGGTATTTAGATGAACACATGGCCTTATATCTTCAACCCTATTGGACCGATCCTAAAAGCCACTATCACATTCATTGATATAATTTCAACAGTACACTGACACACTCCATCCTTCCTATATCATACGTTAATCATGATAAATTTCAATACCCTTAAAGGTTGGCGGCCACTTACAAACCATTTTGATGAAATCGGTCCACTAATAAATCAACAAATCTAAAGGTCACATGCACATGAGAAAATCGGTTTCATCAACATATTGCACATGAATAACAACAATTATTAGACTCACATAATATTAATACTTAACTATTCTGACAACCTTGAAATAAGGTGCACATGCTTCGATTCACATATGGGTCGCCATTAAGGTCACATGAAAGGCGGCCACTGACTAATGACTCCATGCTTGATTGGACCGTCTTTTCTTTTTTTTTTGTATACTATATCCCTAACTAGCAAGCACATGGCCACTCAATATTAGACCACATGATTGGACCGATTTTTGTACAACACAAGGATTAATCATGGCATGGAATCAGACAAGCATTAACTACTCCTATGCAATAAAGAACACAAGCTGACAACTTACCTACATACCATCACATGCATAACAAGAACTTTGTATAAAATAGATCAATATTTAATCATCACATGCGCAACAAAACTACAAGCAATCGCACTAACCAGAGATTCTATCGGATGAATAGATGCTTCGAAGGAAGTGAGGCTGTCACCGGCTTCAAAGAACGAGAGGGGAAAAGGATGTTTATCGAAATCAAAGGAGAACAAGTTGGGGTTGTTGAGTTTTTAAGCTAACCTAACTCTAATACGTATATAATACAAATAGTTATTAGATAAGGATTTGGTAGTTCCTAACAATACGAGATTCACAACCTTAAGCCGGGTTCAATCTCTGCTTAGTTATTAGTTATTAGGCCCAGGTCCATGACAATAAAATTACATGCATAACCTTAAGCCCAATAGTAGAGTACCCATCCCTAAATGAGTGTGTGTGTGTGCGGGTGTGGGCCGAGACTTCATGATCGTGATGGCAGCCCAATCTTCATAACCTTGGCCCATTTAACACACTCAAGCAAGACCCGACACGCTTACGTATAACATTTAATCGAAACGAGCATGCGAAAGAAAAGTAATAGGGAACCAGGATTACAAAACTAACCTTGAAAGTTCGGGTTGTCACATCATCCCCAACTTGAAAGAAATTTCGTCCCGAAATTGGCAAGTGTCAAGTGTGAGAGAAACGAAGTGAGAAATCAGGATTGTTGCTCAGTTGTGACATCATCCCCAACTTGAAGGAATTTTCGTCCCGAAAATTGATCTAAAACAATGGCTTGAAGTGAGTTCCGACGAACTCGATCTATAGATACTTTACAACGCCTGGGGGGCTAATCTTGTGATCGGTGGAAATCATGGTATGGTGGTTAGCGTTTTGTTATATTAGTTGCCAATCAAAGAAACAGGGAATTAATGAGGTTCGTACAAAGAATCGAGCGAAACAGGGGTCCATTAAACATCCGAAGGATTTGGCCAGCAAATTTGTTGTCTAGAAGTAATTTCCAGTAGTGGTGCATGGCGGCATGGCACAACAGGGAGGTTCGTTACATTGCGGTCGCGCGAGTGTATCATTTGTCCAAAACAGAGTTTGGTGGGTAAAGGTTAGTGTTGCAAAACGACAAACGCGTGTAACTGTGACTGCTTCACGTCTAGCAGCGATGACAAGTGAAAGTGATAAGGTTCGTCTACAGGGATGCGTGGGTATAGTTCTCCTAATCCCGTGTCCGTTCGGAAGTTCCATCTAGCGATGCCATCACATGGTTAGCTCTATTGAAACAAGGGTGCACTGGAGGCCCTTGTGATCGGTCAAATGGGTGCATTCGGTACCGCCCAAGTAATGCCTCCCACTTAAATCCAATGATCACGGTTTCCACCGGAGATTGTAGGTCGTGAAGTTCCTCTCCGTTACACCATCATGGTATATCGCTGGATCATCGGTACCCTCGGATAGAAGCGATGCTCCGCGTGTTGTAGGGTTGGGTTTCAAAAGCTGCAAGGACGATGACAATGCCAACAACGGCACCACCACGATGATCTTAAACTGATAAGGATTCCCCACTGGGGAGAGGGAACGCACGATTTTCTTTTTTTGCAGAGAATTTTCTGCTTGATACATAGATAACCAGGACCATGTCAAAACTTACAAGAGTATTGGGAAGTAGGTCAATGTCGAACACTTGACCCACGAGATCAAGTTTACAACCAAAAAGAACATGAGAAGCTTCTATCGATTTACTATCAGTCAGTTCTACTACATGCTTATTTACAAGGAGGGTGGAAGTCAGTCCTAACTAACGACTGAACCCTAAGGCACAAAACTCTAATTGAAACAAGAGTCGAATAAAACCGAAGTAGAAAAGGTCATTCAAAGAAGACGTACCGGCCTCTACATTGCCATCATTGCGAGTCTTCCCCAGCGCCAATAGTAAATACCCTTCCACGTGCTTCGTTCCCACCATTGTTCCCATTGTTGCCGCTCCCAGTATTGTTGTTGTTGCCAGCATTCTGATTGAGCTGAGGGCAATCCCTCTTAAAATGACCCTCATCACCACACTGAAAGCACCCCTTTTGATTTCCCTGGTTCTGTTGAGACTGTTGCCCTTGCTGTCTCTGATTCGACTGTGTCTGCTGCTGCTGTTTTGGCTGAGGGGCCCTACAATCCTTGGCCTCATGGCCTATCTTGTCGCACCTACGACAAACCCGATCACACTGCCCATAATGATGAAATCCACATTTGCTACACTGAGGCTTCTTTCCTGCATAAGACCTCTGATTTTGATTCACTGAGGATGATTGGCTAAAGCTGCGAGTACTGCCCGTGTCTGTCTTCTTTTGGGGCTGAATCGAGTTGGACGCTTTGTCCATATCACCCCACTTGCGTTTGCCATCAGTGACAGGAGTAGTGGCTGTAGTGGCGGCAGTAGTAGCTTTAGAAATACGCGGTGGCAGTGAGTCGCTTTCCACCTCCTGATCAATAATCTTGTGAGTCAACCGGACAATCTGGGTTAGGTTATTGAGGTTTGCAGCAGTAACCAGCCCCTTCACTCGTGGAGGTAACCCCTTGATGAATAACTCGATCCTTCGTGACATAGGTCGAGACAAATTTGGACACAAATCAGCCAGCTCATACGATCGCTTCACATACGCTTCAACCTCAGACCCCACCAGTTTCAGATCGTAATACTCGTTCTCTAGCTTCTGTATCTCGTCACGAGGACAGTATTCCTCCCTCATTAATTCCTTGAAGTCGTCCCAAGTAGTAGCGTTTGCTGCATCAATACCCAGCAGCTGAACCTGGGCATTCCACCAGGTTAAGGCACCATCCTCAAGCGTGCCTGTCGCATACTTCACGCGGTCCCCCACGGGACAGTTGCACATAGCGAACACTGACTCAGCTTTCTCGAACCACCTCAACAGTCCCACAGCCCCTTCCGTCCCGCTGAAGGTCTGTGGCTTGCAATCCATAAACATTTTGAACGTACAGGCAGGCTGGTTGTTTGGGTGCGTTGGGTGAAAGAAAATACGACACAAGAGTAAGAGTTGGGTTCACGATACAGGATTAAAAGTATTTGGTACAGTTCATACCAGCTTGGTAGGCTGCCAGAGCCTCAGCCACACGTGTGTTTATCAGATTTGTTAACTCAGCCTGAGTCATGTTGATGCTACCGCGACCGTGTCCTCGTCCACTCATGGTTCTATATTAGGGGAAGGAAACGAATTTAGGAGTCGAGAACGAGGAAAGTATTCAGGTTTATCACGTTAAGAACGATTAACTACCATATTCATGCACAAACAGGGAAGAACCCCTCTTACACTCGTTAAGCCTCATTGGGATTTGCATGCACCACGCGTTATTATTATGTGTGCACCCATGATAATAAGGCGGTTTGCATGCTCCTCTCGATGCTTCTTAACTTATGTTTGAAGTTTCTCCCACCCCAATCAACACAAAATAAGCACTACTAACAAGATTAAAATTTACTAGATGCAAGTGTTATGTGACACTATCAATGTGTCATGATGCCTACCATGTCGTATCGTGCATGCTATACATATAGTTACGTTTACTAGGCATATAAAGCATAAGCTAGGGAGGAACGAACCTTGCAGTCTGAAGCTGAGTGTCATGGTCATCGTTTGGATCAATTCGGTTATAGTCTGGTTTTATGAAAACGTTTTTAAAACCGAGTTCTCTATAACCAGTGGCTCTGATACCAAACTGTCACACCCCCAAATTACCACCTAGGGCGTGTCCCTAATGGAGGTGTAACGATTCAACAAAGAGCCACCAATCATATCAAACACAAGTTGTAATGTAATAAAATACCCAATTGAAAGAAAAGTATCGTTTGAAAGTTAAACCAAAACCCAAACCCAAGTATTGAGCGGAAGCATAAAAGTATAAGCGTATAAATGTATGAAAACCAAATCAACATAATCGTTTATTATGACCATAACCACTCCAGCAGCATCAGACGGCAAGCTCCCAAGTTCCTTCAGTAATTACCTACAAGCATGTAAACAAGTGTGTCAGACTACGCTGGTGAGTTCAAGGTTTGTGTTTGTTTACCAAGTTGTGTTACCAATCATGTGTGTAAAACAGTTTACAAATCGATATGTTGTTTGTTGTTAAGATGTTTGATGTTTCGATGTTTTGATGTTGTTATTACTCGAGTACCGAATGGCCAGATGATATGTGATTGCCAACCCCAATGCCTCTATCAAAGCATTGGTAATGTTTTAAGGTAATTAGTTCACGCCCGTTCCCCTTGAACGTCGTGAGGGTGCCAAACCTAATAGCGCTATCAACTAATAACCCCCGTTGCCCTACAAGCAACGTGCCGGTAGATGTAGTGGTCTTACAATGATAGAAAAACTGAGTACAATAACCAACATCCCGTTACCCATGCATTCCTCATCGGAACATTACCCGTTAACCCTTCACTGGGATCCATGCTTGAGAAAAGAGCAATGAACTCACCTTTGATTGCTCGGTTAGATTAATTACTCGTTTAACAGATGATCAATCCGTCCCTAAAAGGGTTACACTTAACGATTAGTTCGTATGCAAGCACAACACGTATCAATCCACACTTATTTAACAAGTAGTGCACAGGAACGCAAATATCAGACATCATCACCACATGTACTAGTCTTAACAGTTAGGCACGTTGTACCACAACGCGTTAACAACGTACAATCTGATAAAACATAAGGCCTAATCATCCGAGGTGTGCGGCCAAAAATCAGCTGATTTATTTATTTATTGTATGATACAGCCCAACATCACTCCCTCGGCCCAATTCCTTTCGTTAGCCTAACAGTCTATATGTTTTACGATTACATGTTTTCACAATATAAATGCCGCCCAACCATTGACCAATCAACGAATCCCAAAGCACATAATTCACATATAATAGTTATCCTATTTTTGACAGTATCATTAACCTTGTGCACGTGGAGCAAATATCAAAAGGGTGTCGGCCATATACTTAAGTGGTCAAATCAAAACAAAGGGTTATGTATTGTTTGATTATTTGATTAGGTATTTAGATGAACACATGGCCTTATATCTTCAACCCTATTGGACCGATCCTAAAAGCCACTATCACATTCATTGATATAATTTCAACAGTACACTGACACACTCCATCCTTCCTATATCATACGTTAATCATGATAAATTTCAATACCCTTAAAGGTTGGCGGCCACTTACAAACCATTTTGATGAAATCGGTCCACTAATAAATCAACAAATCTAAAGGTCACATGCACATGAGAAAATCGGTTTCATCAACATATTGCACATGAATAACAACAATTATTAGACTCACATAATATTAATACTTAACTATTCTGACAACCTTGAAATAAGGTGCACATGCTTCGATTCACATATGGGCCGCCATTAAGGTCACATGAAAGGCGGCCACTGACTAATGACTCCATGCTTGATTGGACCGTCTTTTCTTTTTTTTTTTGTATACTATATCCCTAACTAGCAAGCACATGGCCACTCAATATTAGACCACATGATTGGACCGATTTTTGTACAACACAAGGATTAATCATGGCATGGAATCAGACAAGCATTAACTACTCCTATGCAATAAAGAACACAAGCTGACAACTTACCTACATACCATCACATGCATAACAAGAACTTTGTATAAAATAGATCAATATTTAATCATCACATGCGCAACAAAACTACAAGCAATCGCACTAACCAGAGATTCTATCGGATGAATAGATGCTTCGAAGGAAGTGAGGCTGTCACCGGCTTCAAAGAACGAGAGGGGAAAAGGATGTTTATCGAAATCAAAGGAGAACAAGTTGGGGTTGTTGAGTTTTTAAGCTAACCTAACTCTAATACGTATATAATACAAATAGTTATTAGATAAGGATTTGGTAGTTCCTAACAATACGAGATTCACAACCTTAAGCCGGGTTCAATCTCTGCTTAGTTATTAGTTATTAGGCCCAGGTCCATGACAATAAAATTACATGCATAACCTTAAGCCCAATAGTAGAGTACCCATCCCTAAATGAGTGTGTGTGTGTGCGGGTGTGGGCCGAGACTTCATGATCGTGATGGCAGCCCAATCTTCATAACCTTGGCCCATTTAACACACTCAAGCAAGACCCGACACGCTTACGTATAACATTTAATCGAAACGAGCATGCGAAAGAAAAGTAATAGGGAACCAGGATTACAAAACTAACCTTGAAAGTTCGGGTTGTCACATTTAATGTATAAGATAATATTATTATCAGATATGAGCCATTATAAAAAACGAACTAGTTTTATACTCGTCTCAGTCTAGGTTTTTCAAATTGGTAACATTCTAACTCAACAAAATCGTTCACCCAAAAAAAAAAACGTTATTAACTTGAAATTAACAAACGTAACACAACAATTACTAAAAATTAAAAAAACTAATTGACTATGATCTACTCCTTAAAATGTTTGGGTTGGTGCAAACTCCTCATCGGCCTTGACTGCTTCTTCGATGCATGTTGTGGACATGGATCCTGGCATCTAGTTGTTGGGTTTTATTTAACTGTATCATCGACATTGACCTTAGATCGTTCATCATCAACAACCACCTGAATTTGTTAAACAACGAAAAACTTGACTATGATGCTATATGTGACCGTTGAAATTCATGGTCCCCGTAAAGCTTCGTCCACCATATCCCATTCGTCAGTTATAATCTTTGCAAACAAATCATTCGCTTCATCATCTAAAGTACAATTAGAACCATCGGTCACAAGAAGTGCCATTGTGCCAAGTGTAGATGTAGTGTTATCTTTGTATATCACATTGCGAGCATAACCAAAATACATTAACCGACAAACATAGTTAGGTGCCAAATAATGTCATATGACCCTAAATTAAGGTCTAATCTCAATGGTGGGTTGATTGTGTTTTGAGATAAACTCAAAAAGTAGCAACTTAACTCCCTTTAAATTTTCTTGAATAACATGAAAAATTATTTGAAAAGAAAAACATAAAGTAAAACCATCCTCAAATAAGTATTCACCAAAAATGTCATGAGAAAAAAAACAATGACCATGGCTATAAGAAAACAACAAATTCATGAGAATAAGAAAACAGTAACCATGAGTATAAGAAGAACATAGAGTTAACTTCCGTTTTACTCCCTGTGGTTTGGTCACTTTAACGGTTTTGCCCAAATCATTTAAAACGGCCATTTTCCTCCTTGATGTTTCGATCTTGTTGTCAGTTTGCTTCCTGGCTCTAACTCCATCCATATTGTATGTTAATTGAAAGGGTATTTTGGTAATTTCAAGTATAACATAAGGGTACTTGGATCTTCTATGTTAACTTGAAATTACAAAAATACCCTTTCAATTAACATACAATATGGATGGAGTTAGAGCCAGGGAGCAAACTGGTGACAAGATCGAAACATTAAGGAGGAAAATGGTCGTTTTTAAATGATTGGGGCAAAATCGTTAAAGTGACCAAACCACAGGGAGCAAAACGGAAGTTAACTCAAAAACATATTTTACGAAGGTCTGAGATTTCGCATCTGGTTGAAACACGACCCTACTCAAATTCGTAGACCTAAACAATGTTACGAAATGAATAATGTATCTACGACATATCTAATGGCAAATGAATCAATTTGACTCGGGATGCATGTAAAATCAATTTTATTGACATTGCAAGATAAGTCCTTACAACATCAACATGTTTCATGTGGTACAAAAAAATGTGCATTATGTGAATGCTCTACATAATTTGGATGAGTTAAGGCACTGTAAACTATTGAGATAGATTTACTTATAACTCTAAGATAACACATTTAAAGAAAGTACGTTGATTTAAAATAAAGCTGATTTAAATAGTGACTTACGTCGCATCCTGAAAAAACACCACAAACGTAAAGCAATACTTTAGTTCCACAAAAGCATGTTTGACATCTCTTAGATATAATACAAGAAAAGAAAATCATAAGACGTTAATCACTAAAAATACAAACACAACAAACATATGAGCAAAGGAACCAAACACCATATAGTATTTAAGTAATGTATCAGATAACATTATTATCACATATCAAAACCATCCTCGTATGAGTATTCAACAACAAATTCATGAGAATAAGAAAACAATGACTATGACTATGACTAAGAAAACCATATTTTGAGAATGTTTAATATCTTCAAATTGGCGTGTCTCAAGCATGTTTGGTTGAAACACGATCCTAGTTAAATCCGTAGACCTAAATATACTCATTGAAAAATAATAACAAAAATAATAATACCAAATGAATAACGTATATACATTACGACAACTTGATGGCAAATGAATCAATTTGACTCAAGATGCATGTAAGATCGATTTTCTTGACATTGCAAGATAAGTCCTTACAACATCACCATTTTTCTGCCGTAAAAAAGTGTATTTTGTGATGTACATAGTTTGAACGAGTTAAGACACTGTAAACTACTGATATATATTTAATTATAACTCTTAGACAACACCTTTAAAATAAATTTGATTTAAATAGTGACTAACGTCGTATCCTTCATGCAAAAACGCCACAAACATAAAGCAATACTTTAGTTCCACAAAATCATGTTTGACAACCCCTATGTAGTATAATACAAGAAAAGAAAATCTTGAGACATTAATCACTTAAAAATACAAACACAACATACATATGAGCAAAGGAACCAAACATAAGATAGTATTTAATTGATTTATTATATGTTATATATCATCATTATTATTATTACATATGAACCATCCTCATAAAAGCATTCAACAACAAATTCAAGAGAAAATGAAAACAATAACTATGACTAAGGAAAATATATTTTAAGAACGTCTAATATCTCTAATCTGGTGTCTTAGGCATGTCTGGTTGAAACATAATCCTAGTCAAATTTGTAAACCTTAAAATATTCATTGAAAAATTAAAACAATAATAACAGACGAATAATGTGCGTGATTGCACATAAATAATATTTACTAAATTCGTATTATACATTATGACATATTTGATGGCAAATGAATCAATTTGACTCGGGATGCATGTAAGATCGATTTTCTTGAGATTGCTAGATAAGTCCTTACAACATCAACATGTTTCACGGCGTACAAAAAAGATACGTATTATATGATCTACATAATTTGGACGAGTTAAGACACGGTAAACTATTGATTTAAATAGTGACTTACGTCGCATCCTACAAAAACACTACAAACGTAAAGCGAGACTTTGGTTACACAAAAGCATGTTTCACATATGTTATGTATAATTCAAGAAAAGAAAAGAAAATCCTAAGACATTAATCACTTGAACATACAAACACAAACACATATGAGCAAAAGAACCAAACATATCACTTGAAAATACAAACACAACACAACATACATATGAGCAAAAGAACCAAACATAAGATAGTATTTAATTAATATATCACATAATATTATTATCATATATGAAGTAGAAAATGTTCACGGAAGTTGTTTGTATATTTGTATCTATTTTTTCGGCCATTCATCATCATTCTTTCTAAAGGAAATTGCAAGGAAATCATGCAAAGAGCAGAAAAAAAAAACGTGCACATGAAGAATAACAAGGTTAGCATGCCCCAAACTCAACTTATACAAAAGTATACGATTTTCAAATCAACATTAGCGTGTACCATAAGCAGTGGCGAAAGTTGAGATTTTCGACTAAGGGGTGTCACCGGACCTAAAAATTTCTATAAAATCGGGGGGTCGAAAACGTATATACCCAAAAATTTCTATACGAAAAATACATACTCTCTACTACTGAGCGAAAAGTTCGGGGGTTCGGCCGCCAACAAACACAATTATAGACAAAATGTTTTCAATTCACGCGAAACCAAACAGGACACTAGTTTATATAAAATTACAAGTTTTTGTCCCTATTCGTTTTTAGAAGTGAAACTTGATACAATTATGGTCTCGAATTAGATCTATTCGAATTGCTATGAACGTTGACACGTTGTGTTTCATTTTTCTTTTTTTTTTTTATGTGTTGTCTAGAAGTTATAATTTTAAATGTTTAAAATCAAGCATCCACCGACATCACCGCATCCTCAAATTCCAACCATAGACCGTTATTCACCACAAAATCAAAATCCAAAAGTGATTAAATGTCTTTTGGAATAAGTAAACATAATCCAAAAGGTCAATTATGAAACGTTTAAATTGATTCCATGGCATCAAGTTTAATAATAATAATAATAATAATAATAATAATAATAATAATAATAATAATAATAATAATAATAATAATATTACTATTACTATTATTATTATTATTATTTTTATTATTATTATTATTATTATTATTATTATTATTATTATTATTATTATTATTGTCTTTTAGAATAAGTAAACATAATCCAAAAGGTCAATTATGAAACGTTTATATTGATTCCATAGCATCAAGTTTAATAATTATTAATAACTAGAAAAAGCACCCGTCGCGTTGCGGCAGGGTACACAGTTGGAAGTGGAGTATTTGTTGCATAAGTTTTTTCCTCAAAGTCACATCTACAAATCACTTAGACAAAATGGTCAACCTAAAAAGTGTGTTTGCAAGTTATGCAGGTAACATCTTGTGTGTTAGTTGAATAACTTGTACAAAAGATCTTATATCTGTGCGTCTGCGTTGCACACCATCTATGCAGACCCACAAAAGTTGACTTCATCCTTAGTTGAATAACTTGTACAAAAGATCTTATATCTGTGCGTCTGTGTTGCACACCTTCGACTTGGGAAAGGCATACAGATCAGATCAGGGTTATCCTCAAAATCTACATTTACAATAGATTTGTTGTTAATACAAGTAAAAGATGATAAAATCAAGGCAATGACTTTAAAGAAGAAAGGAAAGAAACATGTTGGTTATAGCGTGTGCTGGTATCGCCCTATAATTCGCATACAAATCCACGCGTCAAATAAAGGAATGAGTCAAACTTAATCTCATAAACGAAACCCATAAACCAAAAAAACAATACAAATCATAAAAATCAGCCAAATCCAAAAAAAAAGCCTCACAAACCAAGTATAGATACCACTGTTGGCCTATGGTGTTGAATCTGATCACGATGTCCAAGATGCCCCTTCTGCACCCACCCATAAATTTACAACAAAAATGTGAACTATAAACAACAAAAATTAAACCTTGGAAACACAATCTCAACATTCAACAACAACCGTAACCAACTTACCTCATTACGACCCAAGTATAGCTACGTCCATCAACATCCAAAGGAACACAATGAAAAGAGGCTACACCCCAAAAAATAAAAAAATCAAAACCATTTCCAAGAAAAAAAACATTCAAAACAAAAACAACTTATCACTCAACAACACTCACCACACCCAAGGGACATAGATATAGATTATACACCATTCCTATATTAAACCAACACAACCTATTCTGTAAAGTGAGGCACTTATTGGCTCTTCGGGCATTCACAATGTCAGTAGCTTGCTGTCTTTTCCATCACAGATTCACAGCGCATTCCTTTTGAAGGGGGGGGGGGGGTTGCCAGCAGAAAAGGTACCTGTATCTTGGACTTTTTAGTATATTGGATTTTTGAGTTCTGTCGTTCCCCGTACCCCACTCCCGTACTCGTTCCCGTGCTACATAGCATATATGCGTTAATCCATGGAAGGTCAAAGAACAGTGGCAGTTTGGCTGGGTGTTATGGGGTCGCCGATACGACGAATCCTAGCCCACATTCACGACTCATGCTTTCAACAATTGTTTAGAACAAAAAGTACATGCCTAGTGATTGATTTACCTCTTCTTCAAGTCTGCTCCTTCAAGTCTTCTTGTATCAACTTCTCAAACCACTTCCACTTGTTTCTGGTAAGAAATTTCACGAATTAAATTAAATGATTATAAAATTGAACAATATAATTTCATTTTTGTAATACTACTCGGTCATAATGAAGATTTACCACCACTTTCTCACCGCAATTTGGCCGACCACATGATTTCCCACATCAAGGGTGGTTTGAGGCGTGGTGGCTGTAATGGTGATGGTGACGGCGGTAAGGCGGTGAAGCTAGGGTTCGTCGATCTTACCATATCTAGGCCGCCCACCACTGCCACCCAACATCCCCACAGCCACCCACCACCCCAGTCACCAACCACTGTTCACCTCTTGTAATATTTGTGGGTTGTATGTTGTGTGATTTCATCTATACAACCCTTACAAATCATCATAATCATCAACAAAATTGAACATTACTTGAAAATAACAAAGCTTGAAATGGTCAGTGTTACCTTACTCGTCCACTTTGAGTTATGTAGCGACCGGATTCCGAGCAAAACCCTCACCTACTCGTTGGAACCGGTCAAATTGTACAACCAAATCTTCGTCGTCGTTGACTGGCCCTAGACGCCGGTAATCTGCTGGGTTTTCTCAGACCGAATCCAAATCACCGTGACGTGCAGAGATGAAATCACCGTGGCCGCCTTCATTTTTCTTATGAAGCGGTGGTGTCCTTTTATGTAGCAAGCACGCATACAGATGGTACAAGAAGAGTACTACTCTTATAAGCATAAAACATCATTTAAGCATCGGGTACAAATACTTAATGCTCAAACTTGTTGCAAATTAAAAGCATATATATATATATATTATTATTATTATTATTATTATTATTATTATTATTATTATTATTTCACTCCCACGGTCACCACCATTTCCATCATACCAAGTCACACTAGAGGTGTAGAAATCGGTTTTTTTTGCCAACCCGGTTCGAGTGACAAACTGAATTGGTTTGGTCTACTTTGGTCAAAACCAATTTGAGGAGAAACCAACTCGGGTCATAAACCGGTTTTGGATGAAAATTATTGGAACCCTATTTAAATCGGTTTAGATCGAGTTGAAACCGAATTGGGTCATAAATTGTTACCCAAAACCCGTATTTAAAAAAAATTGTTTGGGTCAGGTTGAAACCGGTTTAGGAGACGAGAGGAGTAACTGGTATACAAACTAAAGTTCTTGTTCGGGTTAAAACCAGTTTGGATTAAACCGGTTTGATAGTGCAAATCTGATCTAGTTACAAACCACTTTGGAAATCCAGACCACTTTTTTTTTCTCTCTCTCTAAATCAAACTGTTTGGTTTTAGCAATTTTACAGTTCGTTTACAATTTTTATCTATGTTTTCAAGGTTGTTAATTTTTATTTAGAGTTAATTGGCAAAATCGTCCCTGAGGTTTAGGCAGGTTTGCCATTTTCATCCAAAATGACACTTTTGTACCAAATTGCCCCCAACGTTTGTAACTTTTTGCCATTTTCATCCAGACTACTAACTTAGTTTATTTTTTCTGTTAAGTTGAGGATATTTGGATGAAACTGGCAAATATAAAACCATAGGGACGATTTTGGCAATTTACTCAAACTCTTTTAAATTTCTTTTATTTAATTAATTTTGTTACATATATAATAAAAAAGAATATACATGTAATTTTTATATGAAAAAAATAATAGCTTTGTCACATAATTTTTATAAATTTTCATCCAACCACTAACTAAGTTAACTTTTCTATTAAGGCGAAGGATGTTTATAACTAAGACAGAAACTAATTTCTAATTTTTTATATAGATCAGTTTTATAAAAATAAATCTACTTAAACCTCTAAATTTTATAAAACTAAAATTCTGGTGACCTTGTTAAAAAATGTCAAATAAAAAATCTTATCATATGTACCAAGTTTGTAATTCATTTTCTACTCTTTTAAATTCGCTCCTAAGGAAAAACAGAAGCCAGTGCCCCCCCCCCCCCCAATCAAACAACGTATCGTTACCAAATCTTAAAATTACCCACCAAATTGTAATTATAATGCTATGAACCAAAAGTTTCTTAACTCAAGACACTCAGAATAAGTATTAGTTAGTTACCCTCATAATCTTAATTAAATAAATATTTTATTTCTACCAACATATTTCCTAGTTGCTCAACACATTTAAAAAATATGTAACGTTTTACAATTTTTTTCTATCTCTACAACTGACAAATACTAAAAGCTGTAATCGATTGTTATGTGTTGCACATCAATGACGTTTTCTCTTTATAAAACTGATTTATATAAAGAAGCTGTAAATTAATTTCTGTCTTAATTTATAAAATTTAAAACATCCTTCAACCTAACAGAAAAAATAAATTGAGTTAGTGATTTGGATGAAAATTTATAAAAATTATGTGACAAAACTAATAATTTTTTTTCTAAAAACTCCATGTATATTCTTTTTTATTATATATGTAACAAAAATAATTAAATAAAATAAATTAAAAAGGGTTTGAGTAAATTGCCAAAATCGTCCCTGTGGTTTTATATTTGCCAGTTTCATCCAAATATCCTCAACTTAACAGAAAAAATAAACTAAGTTAGTGGTTTGGATGAAAATGACAAAAAGTTACAAACGTTGGGGACAATTTGGTACAAAAGTGTCATTTTGGATGAAAATGGCAAACCTGCCCAAACTTCAGGGACGATTTTGACAATTAACTCTTTTATTTATGTTTTCAATATTGTTAATTTTGTTGAAACATAAAGATAATTCATGAATACAATGCATAATACAAAAAAAAAAAAAAAAAAAAATTTAAAAATTGAATGAACAAAAACATTGAACAACCGGTTGAGTTTATACTTCTTGGTTTTCCGGGTATTGTCAATACCCGGGCAATACCCGGGCCGGGTTCAGGTCCGGGTATTGGTCAGGTTCCATACCTGATGTACCTGGGTTCGGGTAGGGTTCAAGTTCAGGTTTTTAATACCCGGGTATTAAAATACCCAATTTACGGGTCGGGTATGGTATGGTACGGTTTCAAGTATAGGTCTGTTTTTTACTTATTTTTTGCATTAAACATAGAAATAGATGTATAACGGCTAGAAAACAGCATTATAGCCGTTAAAAAGGTTCTGGAACACAGCAACAACTTGCAACATTCATACCCGATTAAAACCCGGTATCAGGTAATCCTAAACCCCGGTGCAGGTACTCCTATAACCCGGGTACGGGTAATAAAAAACCTGGGTATAAAGCGGCCAAGCGGGTATAAAAAACCTGGGTTCGGGTGGTCCGGTATTTTTTTCAAGTTCGGGTCTGGGTTGGGTTTTTTGTGCACCAATAAACACCCATGGTCTAATTTAATCATTAACTGGGCCAAGGGTTCAGTAGTTAGGACCCAAAAAGTTTAACCCAGTAACCTTAATATGCAATCCAGCCCAATTTCTTGCAACAGGCCAACAGCCCATTGAATTTTAGTTTTTAAATTAGAAATCTTAATTTTAGTTGGTTGTTTTTTTTGGATTTTTTTTTTCTAAATTCTTTTTTATTTTAATCCCCTAAACTTGTGTGGATATCCTTTTAGGCATTTTGGTTTTTTCTTTCGATTACACTAGCAAGTGAATTACCAAAACCAAGAGAACCGATACCGACTAAATTCCTGCTGCCGCAGAACGCGGTGGAATCCTACTAGTTACCACATAAAAAAGAAACCCCTAAAGACTGAATCAAAGAAAACAAGAAAAATACCAAACAAACATGGTTTTCCAATCTAATAATAATAATAATAATAAGACAACACTTATAACTATCTCTTAACTATCTGAATCTATGAAAGCAATGTAACTATGTGCTTCCCCGCGCATCGCTTCCTGCGGTCGGTTTTCTGTTCAAGTACCGGATAACAGCATCTTCGACCCTATAAAATGCACAAAAATTAGTTAACAAACTTTTCATACAAAGGTATCGGTTCAAGTAGTATATCGTACACCACACGACAAGTATAGCTTAAAATAGTGTTTAAATATGCGCCTAAGGTGATTCTCGAGTATTTGGTAAAAAAAAAAAAAAACTAATTCTGGTTCAGATTTTTCCCAAGGTAAAAATTCTCAAATTCAATAAAAAAAAATTAACAAACCAAACAAACACATTTTCCGATTCTAACAAATTATGTGAACCAAACGGAGCTCAGGTAAGAATACTTTTGCGGGAATAAAGGTAAATTTATCGTGTTTTCTGATTTTCAACCTTTTGAGTTGCAAAACGCGTATCCAAACACGCACCAAGACAGAAACCACAACAAATTCAAAAAAGCGTAAATTACTTTTTGAGTCCCTGTGTTTTAGGGGTTTAAACCACTTGAGTCCAAAATCAAAATGTTTAACGCCCTGAGTCCCTATAGCCACTTTTCTTAACCAAATTTCTAACACTGTTAGAATTTTTTGGTTAAGTATAGTTAAATGACCAAAAAACTCTATAAGAGAGAGAGAGAGAGAGAGAGAGATCTAATAATAATTTATTTTTTTATTTTTTAACGATAAGGGTATTTTGGTCATTTAACAATACTTAACCAAAAAATTATAAAAGTGTTAGAAATTTGGACTCAAATGGTTAAGAAAAGTGGCTATAGGGACTCAGATCGTTAAACATTTTAATTTTGGACTCAAGTGGTTAAAACTCCTAAAACACAGTGACTCAAAAAGTAATTTACCCTTCAAAAAGTTCATAGGTTTTTACTTTTTAGTGTTGGAAAAGAGTAATTATCATTCTTATTATCTAACTATTTAGGGCCAAAAACTATAGAAAAAGATAAGAAATTTGTTTAAAAAAACAGACCTTTCCACACTATAAATTTGCAACAATTTTATGCATAAAGAGGTTGTACTTATAGCTTAGGGTAGTTTTCAAAAAAATAAGGCAATTCTCACTTTTAACCTAAAGGTTTTATTCTTTGAATTTTAACCCCAATGACTTTTTAACTTTTTATCCAAATTTGTTCATCTTTTCCAATTTAACCCCAATACTTTTTTATTTTCAATTTGGTTCCTCATACTTTTCATCTCTCGCAAGTTTTTCATTTTACGCTTCGTTCTAAATTTTGCGAGTCAACACGCCGCAACATGCGTGTGGGGTTTAACGTTTTTCGTCTGCTTTTTTCCCGTTTGACAGTATTTTTCTCCGTTTTACAAGTCCGTCGCAACGTGCGAGTTCTAGATCGACTTAGTTATTATCTTCTGCGTTCTACGTTTATGTCTAGTTTAGATAAATATGCAAGTACCTACTTATACCTAACTTCAATCAACTCATTGTCTAATCGAATCGCTATTCTAAAACCCGCAATAATCACGTTTAAAACGCACATCCAAAAGCTAATAACCACTTTTCATCATGTCGAATACCATATTAAGTAGATTTAGCCGTTTCAACTCATTCACTAAGATTCAAACGATTCGGGTTGTATTTTATCTCTAGCGGGTCAAACACGTTAAAAATTGTTCAAAGTGTAAGTAAAATCTCCCACCATTTTATTTAGAACATTACATTATTGGTGACATACTATATTTTTGTAATCATGTTGAAATACTATTTTATTTTTTTTTTTTTGCAAAAAAAAAGGCAAAAAAACAAACGCACAAAAGTGTTTCGTATCAACCCCGCCCGCCTGTTCAAACCCCACACAAGATTTATCGCATTCGATCCTTTAACCAACCCATGGGACCTGCCCAATTTGCCATCTCTAATATAGAAATAATATTAGGGGTGAGCAAAAGGAAAAACCCGACCCTACCCGACCATTACCCGACCCGACCCGAGAACCGATCCAACATAAAATACAGAACCGATTCACTACCTTAAATATAGGGTCGGTTCCGGTCCATAGGTCCAAGTCGGGTTTCACCATGAAAAGAACCGAGAACCGACCCGACCCTATTTTATATGAAAAATTAGAACCGATCTAAATACCTAGGTACTTGGGTTCGGGTCGGGTTGGGTATATTTTCAGTTCGGTTCTCGGTTATTTTTTGGTCCGGACCTAAACTTGCTCACCCCTAAATAATATATATAACGAAAAGAATCAAAGAACTAACCATGGTTGATTATAAAACTCGGCCCGTTGCTCTTTTTCAGCATTGCGAGTGGCATCACCAGCAGCCGTCTTCAAATCCATACTCTGCGATTCAACAAACCCGTCGATAAATTCACCCGGTGACTGACTAAACCCTAGAAAAAACGCGCGTCTACGCCTATGTTCATGAATCTTCTTAATCGCAGAGCAGATTGCTTCGTCACACGCATCGATCTCCCTATGTTTCTCCAAATTTTCCAAAAACGTCGACATATCTTTATCTAACGAAATAGGTAAATCCACAAGAACGTCATAACACGTATTCCCAATGGGATTATCACCCGAAAGCTTGATTTTATGCTCCAAATGTATCGGCGGAGGTGGAGACAAGTGTTGCGAAATCTTTTGCGAAACCATCGAAAATTTCACTTTTTCTTCTCCGAATAGCTTCCTAAGCGGCGGATCACACGTAAAATACGAAGTATCGGTTGAAATTTGTAACTTTTTAACTTTCACATATTGCCATATTGCGAAAATAATTCGCGATCGGGTCTCAATCTCGAGTCCAAGAATTTCACTCAAAAGAGGTGAAAGTTTGAACTTTTCGGGAACGTAATTCATCTCGAATCGGATAATAGCGGTAAACTCTTTATCCCCTTTTCGTTTAACCTCGAAACCCTCGTTTAGCGTCAACGCTCTCGAACTTTCCCACAAGATCACATGGTTTTCCGGATACTGATTTTGATCCAAGTAAATAGTGATTTTCTTGAAAAACGATGAGAACTTCGGGCTTGTAGTCGGGTTTCGCAGCACGAGTGTCGAGTCGGAATCTGACCCGTTTTGTAATATTCTCCCAATAATCTTTAGAGACCACGAAGGTGGCTCGTTGTTTTCATTACGATCTCCTGTCTGCGTTTGGTTTGCGAACGTGTTGTAAACGTAAATCCTGAGCGTTCTCTGCACACGGGTCGGGTTCTTAACAGATTCTTGAATGTCAACCTTTTTTCTCGCTAGCGCAGCGTCTATACGTCCCTCGAAATCCAACAACTGCGTATAAAGAGCCGATTCGGGCAAAAACGCAGCTACTTTCTCCGGAATTTGCTTCTCGGGCGGGGCCCGTTTTCGTCTACGCGCCACAGGTGCAAGCTCCATAGTCTTCAAAGGCGAGCCAGCCGCACCACCAGCCGAACTAGGCGGTCTAGAAGACGGCTTCTGCCCCGATCTCTTCGCATTCGCAGGCGTCACAACCGACGGCGACGAAACACCCGTGTTAACATTCCCACTACCCCCTCCCATCAAACCCTGCTTCTGGGACTGAGCCAATTGCGCTTGAAACCGCGCGTGGGCCGCTCTAGCATGCGCTTGAACCTGCGCTTGAACGTATTGCGACTGCGCTAACGCCTGCGCCTGTGGCTCCGACATCTCAGAATGACCAACCTGAACCCCTGAATTACCAAACCCAGTTGGGACAACACTTGAAGTTGAACCCACAACATTTTTCATCAAATTATTACTACCACTTCCCGCCATAATTATTTCAATCTACAACAAACCCTAAAGAACCTGAACCCGAACCCGAATCCGAACCCGAACCCACTTCTTTACTTGAACAATTCTATCAATTTACCAAACAGAAACATAATAATAAGTCAAAAGCAACAACCTTTTTGATAGAAAAGGGTACATACGCAAATGGGTATGTGAAAAGATCGAAAAACAACACAAGAAAAGGGGGATCGGAGCGATTAGAAGATGTGGGTGAGTTTGAAACCCTAGATTTGGTGCAATTGAGTGAAGAAAAAGGGGGACTTACACGCAATTGAGTGAGATTGAAACCCTAGATTTGGAGGAATTGAATGTTGATGAGATGATATGATCTTCTTCGGTTTCCTTCTTCTTCGGAATCTTATTTGTTTTTTGTTCGTCTGTTCAAGTTTGGTGGTGTTCTTGGAGGTTTTGATTGATGATAAGGGAATTTACTAAAGTGCCCCTTGTGAGAACCCACAAAGTTGGAGATAGACTAAATTGTCAAAATCTTCCCCAAGGTTTGGGTATGTTTGTCAATTTTATCCAAAAATAACTTTTTTATACTGAATAGTACTTCATTTTTGAGATTTTTTGTTATTTTTATCCAAAAGTCTAATTTGCTTTATTTTTTATGTCAAATATTTGGATGAAAATGACAAAAATCCCAAATCTCAGGGACAATTATTGCAAAAAAGTTAGACATTTGGATGAAAGTAGCAAAAAAAACCCAAAAGTGAAGGGCAATATGGTAAAAAAAATATTTTGGATGAAATTGACAAACATGCCCAAACCTTAGGGACGATTTTGGCAATTTACTGTTTTTTTAAGTTTTATTTTTTTAAATTTTATAAAAAAAATAATTAAAAAATTAATTGTGTATATTGTAGTTACCGATTCAATATCCCCACTCATGGATGCGTACATTTACAAAAGGTCATAACCAATTTTACTCCCGAGTTAAGTTAAGAAGAGGAAAGAAAGGATTCTAAGATTCAATATCCCCACTCATGGATGCGTTCATTTACAAAAGGTCATAACCAATTTTACTCCCGAGTTAAGTTAAGAAGAGGAAAGAAAGGATTCTAATTTGAAAGATAATTTTGATCAAAAACATCTAATTTTTCATTCTATTATCTTCTTTAATGAAACTCTTGAACAAAGCTAAAAAAATACTTCCTTTTAAATTCTTTCTTTTCTCTCTTTTAATGGAACTCGGAAACACAACGTACAAAACGCAAATCTAATTGTTATTCCTAACCTGATCGATTTTGTTTGGCTTGGCCGGTTTTAATAGTTTTAATATATCCATATGTAAATAGAAAATTATGAAAATCCTACAAAACACTTGTAAGTGGTGTACACAGGGAGTAAACAAGAGATTGGATAAACAATTACATAACTATACACTAGAAATTAAAAAGTAGTTTAAAACATCCCTATTTCTAAGTACAAGTATGAAAATCCCACAAAACACTTGTAAGTTGTGTTCAACAGATACGGGAGATAAAAAGGGAGTGGATAGACAGTTACATAAGTATACATTGGAAATTAAAAAGAGAATGCATAAACGGCTGGCTTTTTTTTACCTATAATAAGGGGCTGTTTGGTAGCCTCTCATCTGAATGGTAAATCATCATATGTCACATTCTTCTATCTTCTCATTGGTAAAATTCTTAATGGTTCCATTAAGAGGTAGCCTCTTAATGACCATTCAGAGGCTACCAAACAGCCCCTAAGCCGATTTGTGTTATCACTATCTTTAGTGAGTAACTAGGATGACAAAAAAGTATGAGCTCGACGAGTATACCAGAAACTCGAAACATATGTGATGAATATACTCGAAGCCTGATGGGTATGAGATTAGTTTTAAAAAATGTCACGGGTATGAGACGGGTATGGAATTAAGTGACATCCGATCTGATTACCCAAAACGACATACCCATTTACCTGAACTATATATGTTAGGAAACTTTATTTGTAAGTATTGAAGAAAATCTCAATCAACTGGATCTCATAAGAGATAACAGTCCTGAAGATCACAGCAAGAAGAAGAAGATCAGATAGGACAACTGAAGTGCAAAGTATCTACTTCAAAGAATCACAAGTTGATCAAGAGTTGATTTGGATTATCAGAGAAGGTCATTTCTGATGGATCTGATGATATTTCTGATGAAATATCATCAGTTTCTGACGATTCTGATCATCAGACTTTCTGATGATTTGTTCACCAGAATTTCTGATGAAGTGGTTTATCAGAAATTCTGATGAAAGCCCCACTTGTCTAAAAATCACAACTCTATCCTGCCACCAATGACCGAAGCATGACATTATTGGTTATCATGATTACAAATGCAACTTGAACGATGGATTCAATGAATATGTCAAATTGCTACTTTACGCAGGACTTATTGCATGAATAAACAATTGTTTATTCATGTCCACAGTCGTCTATAAATAGAAGGCTCGAGAGGCAGAATATACTTGAGTTTGAAGCTTAGCATTCATATACAAACACTCAAACTCCACTGCTCTTCTCACCCACAGAATTCAAGATTCATTTGTATTAAATAATAATCTTACAATCACCTTGTTAAACTAATTTGTTTCAAAGTGATATAAACTTGATAATTTTGTAGGTCTTGTTTCTTGAAAGTCTGATTTCTATTTCCGCACATCTTTTTCACATATACTGAAATCACTTGCCATATTACGTAAAAAGAAGTTGTTAAGGCCATACTGGGTCCAACAATTGGTATCAGAGCAGATTGAATAAATTATTTTCAAACGATCAATCGCTCTTCTTCTTTTTTCTAAATATGGCCAGCTTTCAATCCTGGAATAATGCTTTCAATATTGGTTCTATGTCCAAACCTCTGACTCTGGTCAGAGAGGAATACCCCCAATGGAAAATCAGGATGGTCAATTTCCTTAATGGTCATGACCGAGCTCTGTTTCAATCCATTGAAAGGGCTCCACATATACCAATGACTGAAATACCAGCAATTCCAGCAACTGACCAACTACCTACTATCCCTGCCTCCCGAGCTCCCAAAAGTGAAATACTTTGGAGTGAGGAAGACAAGGAACTGGTAACTGGGGATGAAAGAGCAAAATCACTCTTAATTATGGCCATCCCCAATGACATATTTTCACAAGTTGATGCTTGTGCATCAGCCAAGGAAATATGGGATCAGTTGGAAAATCTTTGTGAAGGATGAGAAAGGATGAAAAGAAACAGGAGAACAAACAACATCTCATCTTATGAAAGGTTTAAAAGTTTACCTAATGAAAAATTAAATGACACATATCAAAGGTTCACAAAACTTTTGAACGAGCTAAAGAAATTTGGAATAACTAAATCAAATGATGAAAGAAACATAAAATTTCTTGATGTTTTGCCTAGAGAATGGAGGAGTCTCACAATGACTTTGTCCTCAACCTTAGAACTAGGAAACATGAGTCTTCATGACTTATACAGCATCTTGATCCCCAGAGAGGAAGAAATATTTGAAGAAACTATTCAAAGAGGGGGATCTTTAGCTCTTATCTCAAATCCACAAAGACAAACAATTTCCAATGATCCACAACCATCAAACAGTCAGAGTCTTAAAACTGCTGATACATCATCAGATTTTTCAGCTTTTGCTGAAGCAATAGCACTGCTCACCAAAACATTTGAGCAGAGGTTAAGGGGAGGAGGCCAGAGATACCAGAGGAGTGATAGAGGGAGGATGGATGGTAGATCTAAAGAAGAAGTTAGATATAAGGATAAAGGAAAGGTTGAGGTGGTGTGTCACAAGTGCAAGAAAAAAGGTCATTATGCATCTGAATGCAAGACCAAGAAGCTGAAAGATGTTGCTTACTATGAAAAGAAGCTTGAGGAAGCTAAGAAGCAACAACAGCAAGTCAGCTTAATTGCTGGGACAGATACATGGCTATCTGATGACTCTTCTGATGAAGAAGAAGAAGAAGAAATGGTCAACTTCTGTCTCATGGCACTTTCTGATGACATACCTGAGACTTCAGGACAACAGGTAAGTTTAGACAATCTTGATCTTGAACACAAGCTAAATAAGCTCATGTCAGTTTTTTTATACTTGCAAGTTAAACATCAATCAGATGGTAAAAAATCTGATGAGTTGCAGAGGACTTTGAATAAAATTATTCTTGAAAATCAATTACTTATAGAACAAAGTTTAGATCAAAGAGCTAAAATTGAGTTCTATGAAAATGAAAGAAGAGATCTTTACAAGAAAATCAATGATAAAGAAATTAATGTAAGAGGTTTTCAAGAAGCAAAAGAATTCATAAATTTCATAGAGTCCACTCCAAAGAACAAAGGAGAAGGTTTGGGTTATGTGAGAACAAATAATAACAAACCCATTGTCTTTGTAAAAGCAACTCAACAGATTTCTGATAAATTTATATCAGAATCTGATTCTGAAACTTACAAATCAACATGTTCTGAATACTCCTTTGATAAGCCAAATTTTGAACCAAAAAGAAGTGAATGCAATCAAGAGTTTGTAAAAACTCCAGAAGCAGTTCACTCATCTTTTCAAAATTATCCCTTCATTCCATCACAAGAAGGAACATCAGAAATTTCTGATGATTCTTGTATGTGTGTTGAAATACTGAAGCTTGTTCAACACCATCTCCAAAAGAAAAAGAAAAATTATGTTAATGGCTCAGCATTTAACAGAAATTCTGATGAAAGGTGATTTAAAAGAAATAATAAAACCAGAATATCATCAGAAAGAGTACCCAAGCATGCCTGGGTACCTAAAACCCTCTAACCATTTCATTTCAGGACCATCATGTGCAGCAGATCTGGTACTGCGACTCAGGAAGCTCCAAGCACATGACTGGGGATAGGAGCTTACTCAGCAACTTTGTCTCAAAGCTGGGTAAAATGGTGAACTTTGGAAATGGAGTGAAAGGAAGGATAATGGGATACGGATGTATCAGGTATGGATGTTTGACCATTGAAAGAGTAGCCTATGTTGAAGGCTTAAAGTATAATTTGTTGAGTTGTGGTCAATTCTGTGACAAAGGTTTTCAGGTAATATTTTTACCAGAAAAATGCTTGCTAATAGGTATGGATGATAATAAAATATATTTGAGTGGGAAAAGAATAAGACAATCAATATACTACTTTGACTTCAAAGAAGAAAATGAACATCCAAAACTATGTTTATTTTCAAAAATCAACAAAGGAAGTAGTTGGTTGTGGCATAAAAGATTGGCTCACTTAAATTTCAAGAACCTAAGCAAATTAGCAAATAAAGGTCTGGTAAAAGGATTACCTTTCATATCCTCTAAAAAGGATAAAATTTGTGATGCTTGTGAGATGGGAAAATCAAAAAGAAGCTCTCACAAGTCAATTTCTGAATCTTCCATTACACAAATTTGGAACTTTTACACATGGATTTGTGTGGACCCATAGGTACAGAAAGTTTTTTTGGAAAGAAATATATACTAGTAATAGTTGATGATTTTTCCAGATATACATGAGTTGAATTTTTGAGAAAGAAAAGTGAAACACCTGATTTGATCATTAATTTTATCAAGAAAATTGAAAATCTGTTAAAACTAACAGTAAGAAGGATCAGATCAGACAATGGGACAGAATTCAAAAATTCAAAAATTGAGAGTTTTCTTGTGAGTAAAGGAATCTCTCATGATTTTTCAGCTCCCAGAACCCCTCAACAAAATGGGGTTGTTGAAAGAAAAAATAGAACCTTAGTAGAAGCTGCCAGAACAATGCTTGCATATGCCAAAATGCCCACTCACTTTTGGGCAGAAGCAATTGCAAATGCATGTTTTACTCAAAACAGAACCCTTATCAACAAAAGGCTAAACAAAACACCTTACAACATTATAAATGATAGGATTCCAAGTGTAAATTTTTTTCACACATTTGGTTGTAGATGTTTTGTTTTCAATGATTTTGAAAGCCTTGAAAAATTTGACAGAAAAGCAGAAAAAGTTATTTTTCTTGGATATTCTTTGTCCTCAAAAGCTTATAGAATTTTTATTCTTAACACAAGGACAATCAGAGAAAGTTTATATGTCTCATTTGATGACTCATCAGAAACTGAAGTTTCTGATGAATACATGAAAGAAATAAATTTTTCTGACAAACAAGAAAATTATGAGCATCTTTTTGAAATGATATCAGAAGATTTTCTAGAACATGATAAATCTTATACATTTAAATCATCAGAAATATCATGTACTAACCCTGAAGAACAAGTAAATAGCACATCAGAAAATCAAAATTCTGGTGCTTTACACCAAACAGAGGCAACTGAACATGAGGAAACTTCAAATCCATCAGAACCAACAGTTGTGCACAACAGGTTAAGATGGATCAAAGGGCATGTTCATTCTGATATCATTGGCAATCCAGCTGATGGTGTGAGAACAAGATCTGCAACTGCACATGAATGTGCATATGTTGGGTTCTTAAGCAAAATAGAAGCCAAATCTGCCAAAGAAGCTCTGAATGACCCAGACTGGATACAAGCTATGCAAGAAGAGCTGGATCAATTCGAAAAGAGCAAGGTATGGGATCCGGTACCTAAACCTAAAGACAAATCTGTCATAGGATCAAAATGGGTATACAGGAATAAATCTGATGAGAATGGCATAATCACAAGGAACAAAGCAAGGTTAGTGGTCAAAGGTTACTGTCAACAAGAAGGTATTGATTATGATGAAACTTTTGCACCAGTAGCTAGATTAGAAGCTGTAAGAATTTTTCTTGCTTATGCTGCATCCAAGGATTTCAAAGTTTATCAAATGGATGTAAAATCAGCTTTCCTAAATGGTAAAATTGAAGAAGAAGTTTATGTGCAACAACCAGAAGGCTTTGTTGATCCAAAATTTCAAAATCATGTTTATAGATTAAAGAAAGCCTTATATGGATTGAAGCAAGCTCCTAGAGCCTGGTATGAAATATTATCAAACTTCTTAATCAATTCTGGATTTACCAAAGGTACTATTGACACCACACTTTTTCTCAAAACACACAAAGGTCATACCTTGTTGGTTCAGATATATGTTGATGACATTATATTTGGATCAACAAATGAAAAATTTTGCAAAAAGTTTCAAAAGTAATGACCAGCCACTTTGAAATGAGTATGATGGGTGAATTAACCTTTTTCTTAGGGTTACAAGTCAAACAAAAAATTGATGGAATATTTTTGAGTCAATCAAAATATGTTAAAACAATTCTACAGAAATATTCACTTGAAAACTGCTCTGTTGCAAAAACTCCCATGGCAACAGGGAACAAATTAGATTCTAATAAAGATGGAATAAGTGTAGATGTTAAAACCTATAGAGGGATAATAGGGTCATTGCTATATTTAACTACAAGTAGACCAGACATCATGTTTGCTACATACTTTCTGGCCAGATATCAATGTGATTCTAAAGAATCCCACTTAAAAGCTGTAAAAAGGGTTTTCAAATATCTAAAAGGCACTTCAGAACTTGGTCTCTGGTATCCAAAGGATACAAACCTTGAATTAATTGCATACACAGATGCAGATTATGCAGGGTGTAAGATTGATAGAAAAAGCACATCTGGTGCTTGTCAAATCTTGGGGGGAAAATTGGTCTGTTGGGCAAGCAAGAAGCAAAACTGTGTTGCCACATCAACAGCAGAGTCAGAATATGTTGCAGCAACAAGCTGCTTTTCACAAGTGCTGTGGATGCAAACTCAACTGAAGGATTATGGAGTAAATCTGACAAAAATACCAGTTTTATGTGATTCAAAGAGTGCAATTGCAATAACAGAAAATCCAGTTCATCACTCAAGAACCAAACACATAGATGTTAGATATCACTTCATAAAAGATCATGTGGAGAAAGGTAACATTGAAATGTATTTTGTTCCAACTGAAAACCAAATTGCTGATATCTTTACAAAACCTCTTGATGAAAAGAGACATCACTTTTTGATCAGCAAACTAGGCATGGTTAACTTAAAAGATGAGAATGTTTCAGAAATAAAAGCAACACAAAACGAAAACCAAATTGATGATCACCAAAAGACTGATAATGAAAGGACAAATAAACAAAGTTCTGATGGAAATCAGAAGGTCTAATAGATCATCAATGAAATGTGATGATTTATCAGAAATTCTGATGAAATATTAGAAAATCTAATGAAAAATATCATCAGAAATTCTGATATTCATCAGGAATTTTTTTAAAGTATATAGTGATCATTAATCATCAAGAGTCTATATCTTTATACATATTCCATTTGTATAAATTCATAGTTGTTTTTTAATTTTTGTTATTTTTTTTACTTTTCATTAAAAAAACAAAAAAGGGGAAACATGATGACATGCATGAAGATAAAATTAAATCCAAAGAACTCAATCATCACAATTTTCTTTTCTCAAAAGAAAATCATTTTTTTTTCTTTCATGCAACGTCATTCTGTCATAAGGAGTTTAAGAGAAACACGTAAGCACCAATATCATTAGGAGCTATGAAAGTAGCCGCCCAGCTATTGAATGCTTACTCACACAAAGGGCTTAGTAGACTGTCATATTCACTGCAATAGATATCGTCTTAAATGAAGAGATAAAAAAATCTTTTTAATGTTAATATGGAACTATCACTTTCATCTATAAATATTAACAATCTGAAAAAGACATTCTTCACAACAAAATCATCTCTTCAAAAGCCTACCATCAGAAAACTTCTTATTTCAAATGGGTCACCCAAAATCAATGGAATCCAACCAATTCCCTCTCAACCTTTACGAAAATCATAATCTCATGCTAAGATCTAACTTGGAAGGACCTGCATGGGAGGACTGCAGGTTTGTATACAATATGATCATACGAAGTCCTTTGGGCTTTGCTATATCAACACATGTCACTATATATCCAGAACTTCTTCAAGAGTTCTGGTGGAATGCTCAAGTCGTTATAAGTGGCACTTCCATGTGGATAAATAGTGAGGTTATGGGGGGTAAAAATCACCCTAAAAGAGGAAACACTCAGAGATGTCCTCCAATTGGGTGATGATCAAAAGGTCACCATACTGGATAAGGCAGAGGTGCAACGAACCTTGATAGAAATGGGTTACCATTCAAACAACATGTCAAGGCAAGTTTGCAAATCTGGGTTTATACCACCTTTCCAGTATCTGGTAACACAGCTAAGTGTTTGTTTTTTCTAAAAAGACTGGACACTTTAATGAGCTGTCTCATAGGATGATGGAAGTGGTTCACGCTATTGTACAGGAAAAACCTTACAACTATGCTAAGTTTCTCATGAGAGACTTAGAAGCAAATGTCCATGACCGTAATCCTTTTCTGATCTACCCTCGTTTTGTAACCAAGGTAATCACAAGTCAGCTGGACTTTGGAGGTGTGAGAAGTTGTTATACAAGAGCTGGGCTAGCACTTCAAGAAAACTTAAGAGTTGCTTCCCTGGTTCCATCAACCAATCATACAGGAAGGATAACCAGTCTCTGGTTATATGTGAAGTGCATGTATAACGTGTTGGATGAGGAGGATGAGTAGTTATGTAACACCCCGTGTTTTCGAATGTCAAAGTCAAAGTCAAAGTCCAAGTCAAGTTTGACTTCTTTGACTGTAAATAGTCTTTTTATGTTTTTATTGTTCGTATTATGTGGAGTAAGTGTTGTTTATCAAGGAATCGAAGTAGTCGAATATTTAGTCGACGCGAAACGATTTTCGACTGTGAATAGTAGGAAGTAACAATGCGATAAAGTTACTCAATCAATAATCAAGCTAATCGAATCATCAATCAACTCGAGACTCGAATTATGCAGCTTTGGTGTTATTATACGTGTGTGTGTGCCTTATGTGTTACCTGTGCGTGTTTACTTTATGTTATATGTGGTGACCAATCGAATCAATTAAGTCGAAACTCGAAACTCAATCGAACTCAATCGAAATCGAAATTGAATATGGAATGTAGATGCTTGTATGTAGATATAGTGGTTGGGATTAAAAGTAATTTGAATAAGAAACTCTATCGTACTCGTATCGTCTTCAATCGAAATTGAAATGTCAAAAATCGTGGCCCCGAACACTCGAAACAGGCTGTGGATAGATCAGGCTCTTAGCCGATCGAACAGCCCAGCCGATCGGACAGACTGTCCGATCGAGCAGGCTGTCCGATCGGGATGCCCGGCCGATCGGCCAGCCCTTTCCTCTTTGGGAAGCCTAAATAGGCCTGTCATTGTCATTCTTTCCACTTTTGGAAACCCTCTGACCGACCAGCTCGTGCTCCCCTTCTTTTCTCAGATTTCTTCCGATTTCGGTAAGTTTTCATCCTAAATCTTGTACTTTCTTGATCAATACATGCTCCTACACCTTTCTATCTTTCAAATCTTGATTTCTAACCATGAAATCATCAAGATCTAAGCATTCTAGGATGATGTCATCATGGTGTTCTTCAAGAACATCATGTTTTGGCCTCAATCCACCAAGAATCACTTGGATCTAGCCGATTTCCACATAAACAAACTAAGATCCATCACAGATCTAAACATTTACATGATGTGAAGGATTGAAAGAATGATTTCCAACTTTCTTTCAACTCTTTTACACTCAATTCCTTCAAACCGATAGGAACGAAGCTTGAGCCAACTCACCAATCATTCTAATGGTCAAGTGGTTCAAGATTCGGATTTTATCTACGAGGTTCACCGATTTCGGGTTAAACGTTAAACTACCATTCCGAACCGTTCACCGGTCGGACTTGGGTGATTCCTGTCCGCGCAGGGGAAACAAGTAAGAACGAAGGGTCTATGGTTCATCTCGTTGTCAACATATCTCGATATAACGTCAAACAATCAGAACAGCCAAGTGTTAGACGAACAGGCCGACCAGGTCAGGATGCTGACCGATTGGACAGGCTGTTCGAACGAACAGCCCAACCGATCGGACATGTCAGCCGATCGACCAGGCCAGCCGATCGGCTAGCACATGGCCCCACACTTTGACAATTTCATGATGTATAGTATTGAACGAAATAATTTCGATCGAATGAGCTGTTTGATAACATTACTCATCGGATCATGAGATACTATGCTTCAACACTTAACCGATTTTCAATTCGTTCAACGTATTGGAGTGCCACCCGATCGAACATGCTGTCCGATCAGGTAACATTCTGCTGAGGACCATCTCTGAAGTACCTAACTGATCGGTTAAGCCGGCCGATCGAACGGACCGTTCGATCGATCGACCTGAAAGGTAAGGACATTTTAGTGTTCTCAAATACTACAACGAAAACTTCAAAAGGACAAGCCATCATACACGAACACATCCTACTCAAAAGAAGAAACAATCCACTCGAACAGACCAACCGATCAAGCCTACCGGCCGATTGAATAGGCTGTCCGAACGGACTGTCTAACCGAACGAACAACCCGTTTGATCGAACCTACTGTCCGATCGACCAGGCTGTTCGACCCACTTACATTTGTTTCCATTTAACACGTTACTCATCGTTATGCTATCGAACTATTCAGGCTAACCCTACTCTCAAGCGCTCCCTTCAATCCATCAATCAATCGCTGTGAGTATACTCGAACCCTTTTTGCTTTAACACTTTTGGGTGTTACATACGTTACTTATCTAAAACACAATCGAACACACTACTCAATTACTTTATACGCTAACCGATATGCATGTATTACGTGACTAAATGAATGCTTGTTGATTGTGTATACACGTGGAATGTTGTCTACCTGCCTTAACGGCATAGTACTATAGTTTGGACTCAGCACCCGTTCACACGGGGGTTGTTAAGGACAATTACTTGCATGGATTACGGTGGTAATCATGTATTGCGAACTGTCTCGGAAAGTCAACCCGCAGTCATTGGTATCGATAGATCCATGTCGATAATTAACATGCTTCGTTTTCCTCTGTGTACGTGCTGGTTATGTGTAAACAATTTCGAACTCTATATGCTATATCAAACTTGTATGCTCACCTTTACATTTCATGTATTGACTTTATTTTAACGTATGTGACAGGTGTTTAAGATGCGTTCTTGCTAGGGAAGCGAGGCTAGAATAAAGCGTCTAGAGCCCCCAACAAATAGTTGTCTGTAGCAGTCAATCTAGGGGTCTTTAGAAGCAGAAACAATATTTATTTTATTTTATTTATTTAAATCTGAGTTGTCGGAACAGAATTACTTGACTAGTTGTTATCTGTAATAATTTATTGTATTATTTGGGATATGGTATGGGACGTATCATTTAACTGAATAGTATTAATAGTTGTTGTGGAGACTTCTGGACAATCTGTTTTACTCAGTGCCATGCCCTGAGGATTCCGCCATCGGTTGGGGTGTGACAGATTGGTATCAGAGCCATAACTATAGGGAATTAGGCTAGACACGACCTAGTCCGGGTCGCTGTCTTAGAAACCTAGACTATAGTTAGGAACCAACAGACCAAGCGTATGTGTTGTATCATGTTACTCTTCGCTATCACTGCACTCGAATTTTCAAAAAGGATCAAGCGATTTAGTTAGGATTAGGTGTGAAAACCGCAAACTCTCGACTAAATTGCTTAACCAATGCTGATTTTATCAATTCATCAATGATTTCTTCGTTAATTTTTCAGAACCAACGAGGAGAATTATACCAAATCAGGAGTGAGATCCATATTTTGATGAATAATCTCCTCATATTTTACAAAAAAAAAAAAAAAAAAAAAAAACAAGGAAGAAGTTGCTAAGCTAGGGGTGAAACCCTAACCTTGACAACCTGTTCCGAATTTTTATTTATCTCACCAAAGCCTCGACGGACTCCAACGACCTGAACTCATGAGTATGACCTAGGGAGTGCATGTTGAATGCCCAAGAATCGAGACAGAAACATGATGGGTTGGTAAAATTCCATAGGTTAATGGTTTTAATTTCGGTTAATTACACGAAATTACTTTCTAGAATACACTACTTTGATATGGTTTGTGTTTTGCAGGCATTGACGGGTTTAAGGTGCATTTTGGAGAATTACTGAAGCTTTGGGCGGATGCTAGAGAGAACATAATTGAAGAAAATGCAAAAAGAGGCAAAACTGAAGTGAACTCTGCGCCAGAAACAGTCCAAACTTCATTTTGGCTTATCCTGAGCTAGAAAATGAGTTTCGGGGCTTATAATATATGCATTTGGGGTAGCTCGATGAGATGAATCAAAATATAAGGTTTTTAAAGGCTAGAAATTGTCGCATTATCTGCTGCACAATGGCTGATTGGTAAAAACGGGATTTTTTTAGAGAAAAAGTCAATTTTGGAAAAGGGGGAGTTACACTTTGTTATTCCTTCAACTCCCATTGATTTGAAAAAAAAAAACCCCACTTCATCTTCATCGATTCTCCACCATCCAAACCCTAACTCCTAACCCTCAACTCTCCTTCAAGACTCAAGATTATGGTTCGGTGCTCGTATTCATCCTCCGGTGATCGTGCCTCTTCGACCATGAACGGCTAGTCTCTTCGGTTTCACCCCGGTATAGATTGTTGTAAGAATTTCTAGGGTTTAAGCATTTGTATTTTCATTTGATTTTGTGACAAATTGTTTAGTATTTGAAACCTTTGATAATTGTCGTGCATTTGAATTGAATTTGTGAATTGTCGAATGATTATAAAATTTGACTTTGCGAAATGAATTTGTGCACTTTTGCCTTATCGTAGGTTAGGATTTACATGTCCGAGGTAACGAAGTGCATTACGGTCCGTTGTCTATGACGTCGATAGCAATTGGCACCTAAGCTTCGTGATAGTAATTCGTTAATCACTATATGCAATTGAATCAAGTTAAAACATGTAGGAACCCTAGGTCTTGCAATAATCGAACCGGGTGTGGAACTTGTCTCTAATTTCTTGTTTTAATCATTTAGTAATTTAGTTGCAATTTAGTTAATAACAAGTGTTTTAGATAATACCAACTGTCGGGTCACTCCGATTTATTTTCCAACCAAATAAACTTATAAAAAAAATTAGCAAACTTCATAATCACATTGTACATTTTTGTAAATAGTCTAACTAGTCGAACAGGTCGTGCGATACTGACCACATGCTCTTCGTAGATTTGATATCCGACTTACCCTAGCTATCTAGGTTTAATTGGGTTTTTGACTGATCGGGACGACACGGTCACGTCAAAATGGCGTCGTTGCCGGGGAGCTAGTGCGCTTAGTATTTCATTGCTTGTGCTTAGTATTCGTGTTCGGTGGTGGAGAATGATTGAGTTGCAAGCCTATGCGGGTATATGTTCTATTCGGTTTGGAGCGATTACTTTAAAAAGTGCTAATACATCATTAAAATTAGCCAACTTGTAAATGGAGTGGAGTGAACATTGTGAGGGATATGTATGAATTGCGAGTTTTAAGAGCGAATTAATCTTGGATAACCATTTTTACATGATTAATCATTTATTGCTAAATATGTCGAAAATTGTAAAAAGTTTGAACCGAGCATGACAATAGACCTTAACCTTAGTCTCGGGAATGGGGAGTGTGTTTTTCGTTCGACCCACGTGAAAGAGAAAAATAGATTTGCTTGAGGGCAAGCAAAATACAAGTGTGGGGATGTGATGGGTTGGTAAAATTCCATAGGTTAATGGTTTTAATTTCGGTTAATTACACGAAATTACTTTCTAGAATACACTACTTTATTATGGTTTGTGTTTTGCAGGCATTGACGGGTTTAAGGTGCATTTTAGAGAATTATTGAAGCTTTGGGCGGATGCTAGAGAGAACATAATTGAAGAAAATGCAAAAAGAGGCAAAACTGAAGGGAACTCTGCGCCAGAAACAGTCCAAACTTCATTTTGGCTTATCCTGAGCTACAAAATAAGTTTCGGGGATTATAACATGTGCATTTGGGGTAGCTCGACGAGACGAATCAAAATATAAGGTTTTTAAAGGCTAGAAATTGTCTCATTATCTGCTGCACAATGGCTGATTGGTAAAAACGGGATTTTTTTTAGAGAAAAAGTCAATTTTGGAAAAGGGGGAGTTACACTTTGTTATTCCTTCAACTCCCATTGATTTGAAAAAAAAAACCCCACTTCATCTTCATCGATTCTCCACCATCCAAACCCTAACCCCTAACCCTCAACTCTCCTTCAAGACTCAAGATTATGGTTCGGTGCTCGTATTCATCCTCCGGTGATCGTGCCTCTTCGACCATGAATGGCTAGTCTCTTCGGTTTCACCCCGGTATAGATTGTTGTAAGAATTTTTAGGGTTTAAGCATTTGTATTTTCATTTGATTTTGTGACAAATTGTTTAGTATTTGAAACCTTTGATAATTGTCGTGCATTTGAATTGAATTTGTGAATTGTCGAACGATTATAAAATTTGACTTTGCGAAATGAATTTGTGCACTTTTGCCTTATCGTAGGTTAGGATTTACATGTCCGAGGTAACGAAGTGCATTACGGTCCGTTGTCTATGACGTCGATAGCAATTGGCACCTAAGCTTCGTGATAGTAATCCGTTAATCACTATATGCAATTGAATCAAGTTAAAACATGTAGGAACCCTAGGTCTTGCAATAATCGAACCGGGTGTGGAACTTGTCTCTAATTTCTTATTTTAATCATTTAGTAATTTAGTTGCAATTTAGTTAATAACAAGTGTTTTAGATAATACCAACTGTCGGGTCACTCCGATTTATTTTCCAACCAAATAAACTTATAAAAAAAATTAGCAAACTTCATAATCACATTGTACATTTTTGTAAATAGTCTAACTAGTCGAACAGGTCATGCGATACTGACCACATGCTCTTCGTAGATTCGATACCCGACTTACCCTAGCTATCTAGGTTTAATTGGGTTTTTGACTGATCGGGACGACACGGTCACGTCAAAATGGCGCCGTTGCCGGGGAGCTAGTGCGCTTAGTATTTCATTGCTTGTGCTTAGTATTCGTGTTCGGTGGTGGAGAATGATTGAGTTGCAAGCCTATGCGGGTACATGTTCTATTCGGTTTGGAGCGATTACTTTAAAAAGTGCTAATACATCATTAAAATTAGCCAACTTGTAAACCGAGTGGAGTGAACATTGTGAGGGATATGTATGAATTGCGAGTTTTAAGAGCGAGTTAATCTTGGATAACCATTTTTACATGATTAATCATTTATTGCTAAATATGTCGAAAATTGTAAAAAGTTTGAACCGAGCATGACAATAGACCTTAGCCTTAGTCTCGGGAATGGGGAGTGTGTTTTTCGTTCGACCCACGTGAAAGTGAAAAACAGATTTGCTTGAGGGCAAGCAAAACACAAGTGTGGGGATGTGATGGGTTGGTAAAATTCCATAGGTTAATGGTTTTAATTTCGGTTAATTACACGAAATTACTTTCTAGAATACACTACTTTAATATAGCTTGTGTTTTGCGGGCATTGACGGGCTTAGGGTGCATTTTGGAGAATTACTGAAGCTTTGGGCGGATGCTAGAGAGAACATAATTGAAGAAAATGCAAAAAGAGGCAAAACTGAAGTGAACTCTGCGCCTCAAACAGTCCAAACTTCATTTTGGCTTATCCTGAGCAAGAAAATAAGTTTCGGGGCTTATAATATATGCATTTGGGGTAGCTTGACGAGACGAATCAAAATATAAGGTTTTTAAAGGCTAGAAATTGTCGCATTATCTGCTGCACAATGGCTGATTGGTAAAAACGGGATTTTTTAGAGAAAAAGTCAATTTTGGAAAAGGGGGAGTTACACTTTGTTATTTCTTCAACTCCCATTGATTTGAAAAAAAAAACCCCACTTCATCTTCATTGATTCTCCACCATCCAAACCCTAACCCTCAACTCTCCTTCAAGACTCAAGATTATGGTTCGGTGCTCGTATTCATCCTCCGGTGATCGTGCCTCTTCGACCATGGACGGCTAGTCTCTTCGGTTTCACCCCGGTATAGATTGTTGTAAGAATTTCTAGGGTTTAAGCATTTGTATTTTCATTTGATTTTGTGACAAATTGTTTAGTATTTGAAACCTTTGATAATTGTCGTGCATTTGAATTGAATTTGTGAATTGTCGAATGATTATAAAATTTGACTTTGCGAAATGAATTTGTGCACTTTTGCCTTATCGTAGGTTAGGATTTACATGTCCGAGGTAACGAAGTGCATTACGGTCCGTTGTCTATGACGTCGATAGCAATTGGCACCTAAGCTTCGTGATAGTAATCCGTTAATCACTATATGCAATTGAATCAAGTTAAAACATGTAGGAACCCTAGGTCTTGCAATAATCGAACCGGGTGTGGAACTTGTCTCTTATTTCTTGTTTTAATCATTTAGTAATTTAGTTGCAATTTAGTTAATAACAAGTGTTTTAGATAATACCAACTGTCGGGTCACTCCGATTTATTTTCCAACCAAATAAACTTATAAAAAAATTAGCAAACTTCATAATCACATTGTACATTTTTGTAAATAGTCTAACTAGTCGAACAGGTCATGCGATACTGACCACATGCTCTTCGTAGATTCGATACCCGACTTACCCTAGCTATCTAGGTTTAATTGGGTTTTTGACTGATCGAGATGACACGGTCACGTCAAAACACGATCCCGAAAGTCGAAAAGTGACGACAAGTCTACGGTGAATAGTCGAATCGCTTTGGGTAGTCGACGTCTATTAGCCGCAAACAACCTATTTCTCGATTTTATGTGTTTCGATTCTGAGCCCGCAACTGCCGACTCTGATCATTCGTCGCTTTTATATGTTTTGTGTGTATATATCTATTTATGTGTTTAATTTTGATGTTCACTCGATTTTTGTTGTCACTTCGATCAACACACACGACTCGTATTGCTATTCTATCTCAACACGCTAACAAGTCGCTGCAATTTTAGACAATATTGTGCTACGAATATACTATACTACTCGACACGTTATACGACTATACGATGCTACTCGATATACTATACGAACGACACGCAAACTGGGAAAAATAGGTTTCTGTAATCTGACTGCATCTGTGATTAAATGTCTATGTGCTTATGTGCTTCTGTGATTCTGTGCTCTATGTGCTTCTGTGTTTCTGTGATTACGTGAATCCGTGGTTTTGTGCCTATGTGTTTATGTGATTCATGCCTTATCGTGCTCCTAAGCTTTAGTAAGTAGTAGACGTGTGAGGTGAGATTCGATTTGTTGTGTCTGAGACCTACGACAATGTCCGTTGTAGACCATGTCGTCATCTGGACACCGAACCCCACTTACTCGCCAAGAGAAGAGGGACAAGCGTCTCGCTGCTATCATCGCCAAGCAAGTGGCGAAAGCTGTGAGCGAGGTGTATGAAAACGTCAGCAAATCGTCTGAGGAGTCATGAACCGATGCTCCTAAAGATGCCAACAAGACCGTTTTCAGCTTCAAACAGTTTAAGGCATGCGGACCCAAAGAGTTTACCGGAGAAGATGGCCCTACCGCCATGTTTCAATGGTTTGATTCAGTTGAAGTCACTCTGCGCCAAAGTGGCTGTCCTGAAAATCTCCGTACCCTAAATGCAACCGGCGTTTTCCAGTCCCGAGCTCTAGACTGGTGGAAGGCCGAACGAAACAAACGCGGGAATGATGTAACTGACTTGGGAAGAGCTGAAGGCCATCATGATGGACGAATTCTGCCCTCCCCATGAACGCCAAAAGCTAGAGGTAAAGTTTTGGAACATCAAGCAGAAGGACGGAGACAACGCTGCTTTAACTGCTCGCTTCAAGCAGCTTAGCATTATCTGTCCCGATCAAGTCAAGACCCCAGACATGGCCATCAAGAAGTACATTCGAGCTCTACCTGATTGTGTTGCCGACTTTGTTCATGCCGCCAAGACATCATCAATTGAAGAGACCTACTTGCTTGCTGCCGAAATCAATGACAAGCGAGTAATAGTTGGTTTATGGGATAAGCCATCCAAGTCTCTGCATCAAGCTACTACTGCACCAACCGCCGACTCCACTGCTCAACCCTCCAAGTCATCACGCCGCAAGAAGAAGCACAACAACAACAACAGCTCCAACAACAAGAACTATGCCATCACAACAACTGCTGCCCCTCTGCAAGCCGTACCGGCCCAGCAGCAGTCTCATCACCGACCAACTCCAGTGACCAATGCACCGCCAGCAAAGCGTGCTTACACAGGTCCGGACCCACTCTGCCCGACATGCTTGTATCATCATCCGGTGGGAATCGCCTGTGGTTTCTGCGCTCACTGCAATCTCTACGGTCATTTCATTGCGAACTGTCGCTATGGTCCTCGAAACACCGCAGCTCCTGCCGCCGCTCATCAAGCTCTACTCCCAGCCCCTCAAGGCCAACCCGCAGCTCAAGCACCCGCGGTCAATGCTCAAGTCTGCTTTGCATATGGTGATCCTAACCACTTTGCGAACATGTGCCCGAACAGGGTGGTGAAACAAGAGCCCCAGCAGCAACAGCAGCAGCCTCAGCAGCAACAAGCAGCCCGTGACAGAACCTTCAACATCAACGCTTGTCAAGCCCAGGCTGACAACAACGTGGTTAATGGTACGTTCCTTGTGAATGGTATTTATGCATCATGTTTGTTTGATACTGGAGCCGATAACTGCTTTGTGTCGTTTGAATTCGAGAAGCTCCTTAGTCGTAAGCGTTCTTATCTTCCCTCGTCATTCGAAGTCGAAGTCGCTACTGGAAGAACTGTCGCCGTTAATTCCGTTCTCCGTGATTGTACCCTCGAGCTCAACAATCATATCTTCCCCATCGACCTCATTCCAATGCAACTCGGAAGCTTCGACATCATAGTAGGCATGGACTTTCTTCGCAAAAACCATGCTGAAGTTGTATGCTTCGATAAGATGATTCGATTCTCGCTCGCGAATGGTGATCTTTTATGTGTGTACGGTGAAACAGCTTCGAAAGGTCTCAAGCTCATGTCATGTATCCAAGCTGGCAGGTATCTCCGCAAGGAATATAGAGCTTTCTTAGCCAACATTGTAGTAGCGGAGAAGGAAAAGAAAAAGAAGGTTGAAGTCAAAGACGTTCCAGTGGTTCGTGAATTTCCTCAGGTGTTCCCTGATGATCTTCTCGGACTACCGCCAAGTCGTGATATCGACTTTCGTATCGACCTTATTCCTGGAGCTAACCCTGTTGCCAAAGCCCCTTATCAACTCGCGCCATCCGAAATGAGGGAACTCTCGAACCAACTCCAGGAGTTACTTGAAAAAGGCTTTATTCGCCCGAGCACCTCTCCTTGGGGCGCACCAGTCCTTTTCGTCAAAAAGAAGGATGGGTCATTCAGGATGTGCATCGATTATCGGGAATTGAATAAACTGACCATCAAGAACCGATACCCTTTACCTCGAATCGATGACTTATTTGATCAACTGCAAGGTGCTAAATGTTTCTCGAAGATCGATCTACGTTTAGGCTATCATCAATTGCGCATTCAAGAGGAAGACATCCCCAAAACCGCTTTTCGAACTCGATACGGCCATTATGAATTCGTTGTTATGCCTTTTGGTTTAACCAACGCACTCGCGGTTTTCATGGATCTGATGAATCGTGTGTGTAAGCCATTTCTAGACCGTTTCGTCATCGTGTTCATCGACGATGTCTTGATCTATTCTAAGTCAAAAGCCGAACACGCGCAACATCTACGTTTGGTTCTCGAGCTACTCTAGGGGAATCAACTCTACGCCAAGTTTTCCAAGTGCGAATTCTGGCTGGAGGAGGTTCAGTTTCTGGGTCACATCGTTAATAGTCAAGGTATTCATGTCGATCCCGCGAAGATTGAAGCAGTTAAGAGTTGGATTACGCCTAAGAACCCGTCTGAAGTTCGCTCTTTTCTCGGACTAGCGGGCTATTATCGACGATTTATCGAAGGATTCTCTAAGATCGCTGTGCCGCTTACCGCCCTTACTCATAAAGACAAGTCTTTTGTTTGGGGAAGTGAACAAGAGTCTGCTTTTCAAGCCCTCAAGCATATGCTCTGCAATGCTCCTGTCCTCACATTGCCCGACGGAAACAACGATTTCATTGTCTATTGTGATGCTTCCAACCTTGGTCTTGGCTGTGTTCTCATGCAACGGGACAAGGTTATAGCTTACGCATCTCGTCAGCTCAAAATCCACGAGAAGAACTATACAACCCATGATCTCGAGCTAGGCGCAGTTGTTTTTGCATTGAAGATTTGGCGACACTACCTGTATGGTACCAAGTGTACGATCTTCACCGATCACAGGAGTTTACAACACATCTTTAATCAGAAAGAACTTAACATGCGTCAACGCCGATGGGTAGAACTTCTTAGCGATTACGACTGTGAGATTCGTTATCACCCAGGCAAGGCAAATGTTGTTGCAGACGCGCTCAGCAGACGGAGTTATTTGCTCAGTATTCGCAATATCCAAGCCCAGCATGATCTCGAAGCCCTCATCCGCGAAGCCCAGCATGCTTGTTTTAACGAACGCACTTTGAAGAAAGAGAGGATTTATCACGATGGAGCTCAGCTTGTAAGCAAAGCAGATGGGATTTTCTATTATCTGGACCGAATTTGGATCCCTAAGCGGACCGATTTGCGAAAGATTATAATGAATGAAGCCCACAAATCCCGATATTCTATTCATCTCGGTGCCGATAAAATGTACCAGGATCTTCGTTACAAGTACTGGTGGCCGGGCATGAAACGAGATATTGCTCTCTATGTTGGAAGTTGCCTAACTTGTGCGAGAGTTAAGGCTGAACATCAACGACCTTCTGGCTTACTCGAACAACCTCCAATCCCAATATGGAAGTGGGAGAGTATAGCTATGGATTTCATAACCAAACATCCGCCCACACCATCAGGTCATGACAGCATTTGGGTTATAGTTGATCGTCTGACCAAATCAGCCACTTTTTGCCAATACGGGAAGACTACAAGGTAGAACGACGAGCCCGAATCTACACCGACGAGATCATTTGTAATCATGGTATGCCTCGTGACATCATTTCAGACCGCGTTGCTCGGTTTACTTCACGATTGTGGGAAACGTTTCAAGCCGCCCTTGGTACGTCGCTTAACCTGAGTACCGCATTCCATCCTCAAACTGACGGACAGACTGAAAGAACGATCCGTACTCTTGAAGACATGCTCCGTGCGTGTGTCATAGACTTCGGTGGTAGTTGGAACAAATACCTACCATTAGTCGAATTCTCGTACAACAACAGCTATCATGCCAGCATACAAATGGCCCCATTAGAGGCTTTATATGGAAGAAGATGTCGATCGCCTATTGTATGGCACGAGATCGGTCACTCACAATTAACCGGTCCCGGGTTACTACAAGAAACGACTGACAAAATCCTCCAGATTCGAGACAACTTGCCAAAATCCAGGGATAGACAGAAAAGTTACGCCGATAAAAGACGCAAGCCCCTTGAATTTGACGTTGGCGACTACGTACTCCTAAAGGTATCACCTTGGAAGGGTGTGGTCAGATTCGGTAAGAAAGGGAAACTAGCGCCTCGATATGTTGGACCTTTTAAGATTCTAGAAAGGATCGGCAAAGTCGCCTACAAACTCGAACTACCGGAGGAACTTAGTAACGTCCACCCGACTTTCCATGTGTCAAACCTCTAAAAATGCCTAGCTGATCATGATCTGATTGTACCTCTCGACGACCTTCAAATCAACGAAACGCTGCATTTCGTAGAAAAGCCTGTCGAAATCATGGATCGCCAAACCAAGCAACTCAGGCGCTCACGCATCCCTATCGTGAAAGTCCGATGGGAAGGCAAACGAGGCGCAGAGTTCACTTGGGAACTCGAAAGAGACATGAAGGCTAAGTACCCGCAGTTGTTTAGATGAAGATCTGAAGCGAGAAATTGGTAATATCATTCACGGTGATGTGCAGCTTCGAGCCTAATTTCGGGACGAAATTCCCTAAACAAGGGGAGGCTGTAACACCCCGTGTTTTCGAATGTCAAAGTCAAAGTCAAAGTCCAAGTCAAGTTTCACTTCTTTGACTGTAAATAGTCTTTTTATGTTTTTATTGTTCGTATTATGTGGAGTAAGTGTTGTTTATCAAGGAATCGAAGTAGTCGAATATTTAGTCGACGCGAAACGATTTACGACTGTGAATAGTAGGAAATAACAATGCGATAAAGTTAATCAATCAATAATCAAGCTAATCGAATCATCAATCGAACTCGAGACTCGAATTATGCAGCTTTGGTGTTATTATACGTGTGTGTGTGCCTTATGTGTTACCTGTGCGTGTTTACTTTATGTTATATGTGGTGACCAATCGAATCAATCAAGTCGAAACTCGAAACTCAATTGAACTCAATCGAAATCGAAATCGAATGTGGAATGTAGATGCTTGTATGTAGATATAGTGGTTGGGATTAAAAGTAATTTGAATAAGAAACTCTATCGTACTCGTATCGTCTTCAATCCAAATATCAAAAATCGTCGCCCCGAACACTCGAAAGAGGCTGTGGATCGATCAGGCTCTTAGCCGATCGAACAGCCCAGCCGATCGGACAGACTGTCCGATCGAGCAGGCTGTCCGATCGGGATGCCTGGCCGATCGGCCAGCCCTTTCCTCTTTGGGAAGCCTATAAATAGGCCTGTCATTGTCATTCTTTCCACTTTTGGAAACCCTCTGACCGACCAGCTCGTGCTCCCCATCTTTTCTCAGATTTCTTCCGATTTCGGTAAGTTTTCATCCTAAATCTTGTACTTTCTTGATCAATATATGCTCCTACACCTTTCTATCTTTCAAATCTTGATTTCTAACCATGAAATCATCAAGATCTAAGCATTCTAGGATGATGTCATCATGGTGTTCTTCAAGAACATCATGTTTTGGCCTCAATCCACCAAGAATAACTTGGATCTAGCCGATTTCCACATAAACAAACTAAGATCCATCACAGATCTAAACATTTACATGATGTGAAGGATTGAAAGAATGATTTCCAACTTTCTTTCAACTCTTTTACACTCAATGCCTTCAAACTGATAGGAACGGAGCTCGAGCCAACTCACCAATCATTCTAATGGTCAAGTGGTTCAAGATTCGGATTCTATCTACGAGGTTCACCGATTTCGGGTTAAACGTTAAACTACCGTTCCGAACCGTTCACCGGTCGGACTTGGGTGATTCCTATCCGAGCAGGGGAAACAAGTAAGAACGAATGTTCCATGGTTCATCTCGTTGTCAACATATCTCGATATAACGTCAAACAATCAGAACAGCCAAGTGTTAGACGAACAGGCCGACCAGGTCAGGATGCTGACCGATCGGACAGGTTGTTCGAACGAACAACACAACCGATCGGACATGTCAGCCGATCGACCAGGCCAGCCGATCGGCTAGCACATGGCCCCACACTTTGACAATTTCATGATGTATAGTATTGAACGAAATAATGTTCGATCGAACGAGCTGTTTGATAACATTACTCAATGGATCATGAGATACTATGCTTCAAAACTTAACCAATTTTCAATTCGTTCAACGTATTGGAATGCCACCCGATCGAACATGTTGTCCGATCAGGTGACATTCTGCTGAGGACCATCTCTGAAGTACCTAACCGATCGGTTAAGCCGGCCGATCGAACGGACCGTTCGATCGATCGACCTGAAAGGTAAGGACACTTCAGTGTACTCAAATACTACAACGAAAACTTCAAAAGGACAAGCCATCATACACGAACACATCCTACTCAAAGGAAGAAACAATCCACTCAAACAGACCAACCGATCGAGCCTACCGGCCGATCGAATAGGCTATCCGAATGAACTGTCTAACCGAACGAACAACCCGTATGATCGAACCTACTGTCCGATCGACCAGGCTGTTCGACCCACTTACACTTGTTTCCATTTAACACGTTACTCATCGTTATGCTATCGAACTATTCAGGCTAACCCTACTCTCAAGCGCTCCCTTCAATCCATCAATCAATCGCTGTGAGTATACTCGAACCCTTTTTGCTTTAACACTTTTGGGTGTTACATACGTTACTTATCTAAAACACAATCAAACACACTACTCAATTACTTTATACGCTAACCGATATGCATGTATTACCTGACTAAATGAATGCTTGTTGATTGTGTTTACACGTGGAATGCTGTCTACCTGCCTTAACGACATAGTACTATAGTTTGGACTCAGCACCCGTTCACACGGGGGTTGTTAAGGACAATTACTTGCATGGATTACGGTGGTAATCATGTATTGCGAACTGTCTCGGACAGTCAACCCGCAGTCATTGGTATCGATAGATCCATGTCGATAATTAACATGCTTCGTTTTCCTCTGTTTACGTGCTGGTTATGCGTAAACAATTTCGAACTCTATATGCTATATCAAACTTGTATGCTCACCTTTACATTTCATGTATTGACGTTATTTTAACGTATGTGACAGGTGTTTAAGATGCGTTCTTGCTAGGGAAGCGAGGCTAGAATAAAGCGTCTAGAGCCCCCAACAAATAGTTGTCTGTAGCAGTCAATCTAGGGGTCTTTAGAAGCAGAAACAATATTTATTTTATTTTATTTAAATCTGAGTTGTCGGAACAGAATTACTTGACTAGTTGTTATCTGTAATAATTTATTGTATTATTTGGGATACGGTATGGGACGTATCATTTAACTGAATAGTATTAATAGTTGTTGTGGAGACTTCTGGACAATCTGTTTCGCTCAGTGCCATGCCCCGAGGATTCCGCCATCGGTTGGGGTGTGACAAGTTAGGTTTATTTGTTTTTGTTTTAGATGTGTGTTTAACTATCTTTTGTTTAGTAATATATTAAGTTTGTCTTAAATACATGTTAGTTATATATGTCAATAGGTCTAGGGGGAACTAAGAAATCTTGTCTGATAAAAACAAGGAAAATCTGGTAAAAATCAAATGAAATCTGATAGGATTTAGTAAATCACCAGAATCTGATAAAATTTATCAGAAACCATCAGAATCTGATTTAAATCACCAGATAAACTGAAAAAAAAATTGATGAAAACATCAAAACTGATGCAATCTGGCAATTGTTCACCCAATGGATATAGTCAAGATGAAAACATCATTGATGAATGGAAAGGTAGTTCAGGTTCAGAAGAGCCCTTGTCTTAAGAGTGCAGGAGCAAATACAAAAGAAGCAAGACTTTAATCTATGTATCTTTGTATCAAAGTTAATACCTCCTCCCAACACATCGATTCCAGCTGAAATTCCTTTACAAACCGGACATCTTTGACACACCAGATTGCAGTCTTCAAAGATGCCCATGAAGAGAAAGCTCTATTCAAAATCAGTGAAATTTGCAGGTATTCAAACCAAACTTTCAAATATATAAGAAACTGCATAAATGACAAACAAGAGCAGCTCAAGAAAAAGGGAAAGAACAATGAACAGCTGAGAAAAACAATTGAAGAATGTATTGAAAACTGGATGGAAGCAAGAGGATGGTACAAGTCAATGTACAAGGCAACTCAAAAGGCAATTGATCACAAGAAGAAGCTGAAACCAGGAGATAAATACAGAGGTGGAGTGAAGATCAATTAAATGAATTGATAAGATACTGCTGTTGTCGAACAATAATTAGAGTTTGTTTTTCTGTCTTTGAACAATGGTTGGTTTATGTTTTATGTCTGTGAAACTTAGTTGCTTGATCTTTCTTTTCAAGAATTAGTTAAAAGTTGTTTACATTTGGATATAGAGATAGTTCATTTTCTTACAATACTTAGGGGGAAACTGTTAGGAAACTTTATTTGTAAGTATTGAAGAAAATCTCAATCAACTGGATCTCTGAAGAGATAACAGTCCTGAAGATCACAGCAAGAAGAAGAAGATCAGATAGGACAACTGAAGTGCAAAGTATCTACTTCAAAGAATCACAAGTTGATCAAGAGTTGATTTGGATTATCAGAGAAGGTCATTTCTGATGGATCTGATGATATTTCTGATGAAATATCATCAGTTTCTGACGATTCTGATCATCAGACTTTCTGATGATTTGTTCACCAGAATTTCTGATGAAGTGGTTTATCAGAAATTCTGATGAAAGCCCCACTTGTCTAAAAATCACAACTCTATCCTGCCACCAATGACCGAAGCATGACATTATTGGTTATCATGATTACAAATGCAACTTGAACGATGGATTCAATGAATATGTCAAATTGTTACTTTACGCAGGACTTATTGCATGAAGCCGTCTATAAATAGAAGCTCGAGAGGCAGAAGATACTTGAGTTTGAAGCTTAGCATTCATATACAAACACTCAAACTCCACTGCTCTTCTCACCCACAGAATTCAAGATTCATTTGTATTAGATAATAATCTTACAATCACCTTGTTAAACTAATTTGTTTCAAAGTGATATAAACTTGATAATTCTGTAGGTCTTGTTTCTTGAAAGTCTGATTTCTATTTCCGCACATCTTTTTCACGTATACTGAAATCACTTGCCATATTACGTAAAAAGAAGTTGTTAAGGCCATACTGTGTCCAACAATATACCCGGTCATATATACCTGAAATATTTATATTTATATGAGTAAAATGGCCGGATAGTCCCTGTGGTTTTGTAAAATAACACATATAGTCCCCAACTTTTGGAAATTACACCGGTGCTCCCTGTGGTTTGACGAGTTGTTACTCGGATAGTCCCTGGAGTGGATGTCCGTTAGTTTTCTCTGTTAAATCCATTTGAAATTACTTATTTACCCCTCCCTTAAAAAACAAATATGGATTATTAAAAGTGTGAGACCCACCACTCACCTCCAACTTCATCTTCAACCACTATCACCAACCCTCTACCATCACCATTTTCTCCATCAAGCATCACCCAAACCTGAAACCCAACCTCCACGACACCCTACCGCACGACGAGCATTCCGGTGACGTACCACCTGATCGGTACATTGCTCTATTCCGAAATTTTGTAAATTCAAACAAATCACAACTCAAACGTCTACCGGTCAGCAATAATCGGAACCAAATTGAACAGATCTGAAACACCGAAAATACATCATCCAATCAAACGATCTGTTTCCACCAGTTTAGACGCTCAATTTTCCGATGAGGAATTATCGAAGCAGATTAATGAATTAGCTTATTGTCCAGTGAGAAAAGAAGCAGGTGAATCTGCTTATTGTTCAGTGAGAATCGATTTTAAGGTTAAATCGATGGGTTTATTTGGGAATTAAAGTTGTGATTTATTTATTTTTTTTTAATTCAGATGGAGGAAAAGAGAAGACCACTAGCAAATTACAATGAGAAAGTGCAAAAAGATGTAACAGTTAATATGAGGGGTGTATTGGTTGACTGGTTAGTCGAAGTTGCAGAAGAATACAAGCTTCTTCCAGACTTTATATCTCACAGTTTCCTACATTCATAGATTTTTATTAGTAAATGTTCTTAACAGACAAAGACTTCAACTTCTTGGTGTTTCTTCAGTTAAAAAAAGAAGCAGGTGAATCCTTTTATTGATGGAGAAAATGGTGATGATAGAGGTTGAAGATGAAGTGTGGGGGGGGGGGGGGTTGAGTGGTGGGTCCCACACTTTTAATAATCGATATTTGTTTTTTTTAAAGGAATGGGTAAATAAGTAATTTTAGATGGGCTTAACGGAGAAAACTAACGGACATCCACTCCAGGGACTATCCGAGTAACAACTCGTCAAACCACAGGGAGCACCAGTGTAATTTTCAAAAGTTGGGGACTATATGTGTTATTTTACAAAACCACAGGGACTATCCGGGCATTTTACTCTATTTATATTTTCTTTTAACCGTTACTTATTTTAGTAGCTTTATTATGTGAAATAAAATTCTTCAAGAATATGTATTTGATAATATTATTTATATTTTGTGTGTTGTGAAATATATAAATAAAACTAAATAATAATTACAACGTTATTATTTATTTATGATAAAACTTATATGCATATGATGTATATTTTAATTTTATGAGTAATTACAAGTTTTGTCCTCTATATTAACACCCTTTTTCATACGTTGTCCTTTGGCGCGAAAGTTGACAAGTTTTGTACTTAATGTTTCAAAAGCTACAGGAATTTACCATCTACGTGAGTAAGCCTTGTAACGCCTCTAATAGCTTCTTTAGTTTTGCGTGGAACCGAATGAGAATTAACATGATACTCGTTAGTGGCGCTAACTCCTAAACCTGCAGGAATTGCCTGAAAAAAGTAAATTCACAACATAATCATCTTGTGACAGAAAACTATATAAAAAGTGATTCTAATCAACCTCGAATAGAAGTCCATTTGTATCTCGGAAAAACAACACCCATCTCAAACCATATTTTTTTCCTAAAAAAGATGGTTGTAGATGATAAAACACTTATGAGAAAGACAACTTTTTTTACAAGAACAAAAACCAATCAAATAAGAAAACATACCATTCTTTAAGAAGACAACTTGAAATCGAATAGAGAAGTGAATGAATACCACCATGACCATGCGGTTGTGTCTAAAAAGAAAAACAAAAATGGTTTATATCCAGTGGCGGGTCCAGGGTCGGATTCCACTGGGTTTCTTTTGGTAGTTTTTCACTAATTTTCATTATTTTTTTCCAAATCATACAAGGTTTACACTAGTTTTTCCATTTTATTCGAATCGAATGGGTTCCTGGGAACCCATGGAACCATGCTAAATCCACCCCTGTTTATATCAACTTGATGTTATGATAAAGACACAATGATACCAGTTTATATATATACTTTAGAAAGTTAACATCGCATATATGTGAGTGAGATTCTTTAACATTGCATTCATGTGTTGGTGTGTTTTTAGCAAAACATCGCATTGTGTCTAAAAAGAAAAACAAAAATGGTTTATATCCAGTGGCGGGTCCAGGGTCGGATTCCACTGGGTTTCTTTTGGTAGTTTTTCACTAATTTTCATTATTTTTTTCCAAATCATACAAGGTTTACACTATTTTTTCCATTTTATTCGAATCGAATGGGTTCCTGGGAACCCATGGAACCATGCTAAATCCACCCCTGTTTATATCAACTTGATGTTATGATAAAGACACAATGATACCAGTTTATATATATACTTTAGAAAGTTAACATCGCATATATGTGAGTGAGATTCTTTAACATTGCATTCATGTGTTGGTGTGTTTTTAGCAAAACATCGTAATAAGAATCTTACATTACGGATTTGGTATGATTTAAGCCATTAATAAAATGTGTTTTTTCTTTTAACTAATAATATGTTTGTTTTTTTTTTAATCGTGATGTAGTTTATTCACTAATGTAAATTAAATAAATAAATAAATAAATAAATGTAATTTCAAGAGTTGAACTATAAAACTTGAGTTTTTACACAATTATCTTTCTATCCTACTACGGGCTATATGTAACACTCCGTGTTTCGAAAGTCAAAGTCAAGATTGAAGTCAAAGGAAGAAAAGATTTCTAATTGCGATCTGTCACTCCTTGCTCAACTCCTGTTTTGACTTCTTTGACTTGTAGATAGTCTATTTGCTTTGTTGCGTTAGTTGTATTATGTGGAGTACTTATTAATATTCGAGGTTTCATCGCTATTAATCGATGTTTATCGCTATTTATCGCAATCGCGCTCGCAACCCGAATTATGTGTTCTGGATATTGTTTTATGTGTGCGTGTGCCTCTTATGTGTTGCTTGTGCGTGTTTAATTATGTTTGCATTGTGGGGGTTAATCGAAACGCAATCGAAACTCAATCGCAATCGAATCGCAAACGCTAAACGCAAGTTAAGCTAGGATGATTGTATGTTGATATAATAGTTGGGATTAAAAGTAATTTGAGTAGGAAACTCCATCGCATCGCAACTCTCAACACGCGAATCGAAATCGCAAACTCATCGCGCCAAGCACTTCAATCGAGTGGTCAGCCGATCGAGCTGCCACCCGATCGACCAGCCACCCTCTCCTCCACTTCCCCACTTTCCTTTTTAGGAAAACCTATAAATACCTCCTGTCACATCACAAACTTACCTTTTCTGCACCTCTCGTCCGACCAGCGCTTCTTGCCCTCATTTCTTCAGATTTCTCACGATTCTTGTAAGTTTCCAACCTAAATCTTGTACTTTCTTAATCTACACGCACTCCTACACCTTTCTATCTTTTGAATCTTAAGTTTTAACTGTGAAATCACTAGATTTGAGGTGTTCTAGGATGATGTCATCATGGTGTTCTTATGAACTTCATGTTTTGGCTTCAATCCTTCGAGAACAACTTAGATCTGAACGATTTCCACATAAATAAACAAAGATCTTGCATAGATCTGAACATATTCATGGTGAAAAGGATTGAAAGATGGTTTTCTAACTTTCTTTCAACTCTTTTACACTCAATGCACTCAAAACCGATAGAATCGGACCTTGTTCTAACCTTCTACACCTTCTTGGTGATGTGTTGGTTCAAGATCTGAGTTCTACCAATGAGACAATTGATTCCAGGTTAAGCATGAACAACCGTCACAGATCTGTGAAAGGGTCGGATTTGGGTGATTCCTGTCTGATCGGGCCACAAGAGTCTTGGCGAGGTTCTGTTGCTTAGCACGTGGTCTTAATGTCTCGAGAAAATCTACAAACCATCAAAAACAACCAAGTGTAAGACGATCAGGTCGACCAGGACAGAGTGACCGCCCGATCAGACTGTTGTCCGATCGGATTGCCACCCGATCGGGTTGCCACCCAATCGGCTTGCACCTCAGCCCCACACTTAACCTTTATTTCACATTTGAGGTCTGAACGTTGAACGGATTGCTGTCCAATCGGATTTTCACCCGATCGGATTGCCACTCGACCATGTGATGTTTTGACTTCAACACCTAAACAATTTTCAACATGTTCAATGCATACGGATTGCCACCCGATCGGATTGCAATCCGATCGAGTGACAAACTGCTGTGAACTTGTTCTCACTGAAGTGTCCCACCAATCGGATTGTCGCCCGATCGGACCGTCGTCCGATCGATCGACCTGAAAGGTAGAGATACTTCTCTGTTTTTTAAATGCTACAACGAAAACTTAAAAAGGCAAGCCATCATACACAAACACATCCATCCCAAACGAGGTAACAATCCAATCGAATGGTCACCCGATCGGATGACCATCCGATCGGATTGTCACCCGATCGACCGGCCACCCGATCGGATTGTCACCCGATCGGATTACCGTCCGATCCACTGTCACTTTACACCGTTTTACGTGTCGCTTATCGTTTATGCTATCGTTCTGATCAGGCTAACCTCGCTCTAAGCGCTCCCTTCAATCCATCAAATCAACGCTGTGAGTATACTAAAGTAATGTGGGTTTACAAAAGTAATGTGGGTTTAAATGCTTGTAAAGTTAGGTGACATTTTAAGTGATTTCGAACGTTCTAGAATTAACACTACCGCTGATCAGGTTCTGTTTGCGTGTGAATTCGAATAGTTTGCTTGCTGTACGATTCATTCATTAGCGCACAGTGTCTGAATCATGTTTTAGCTTCGTGTATTCGGTTTCTTATCCATATTATTACTGATTCTATCGCATTACATTGATTTCGAATGTTCTAGATCCTGATTAGTTGATGAATTGACACTATGGCTGATTAGGTTTTGTTTGCATTTGATCATTTATCCGCAAATTGGGCGTATAAGTTGCTTGTGAAGATACAGATTTTAGTATCTAACTTATGTTCTTGATTTTTGAGGATTGGTTTGATTCATTGGTATCCAACTGTTTAGGAGTTCATTTAGTCACAGCTCTTTTAAGGTAGGGTTAGATAAATAAATAGACTCAAAATCTAACTATTTTTGTGTTTCTGTATATTATTTCTCAAAATTAAGTTATTAGGGTTTGAATATGGGATTATATTCTTGTTATCTTATGTTTCGCTTCGCTTTGGCGTTAACGTCACATATATGTTGAGATTCTTTAACATCGCATGTGTTGGCATGTTTTTAGCAAAACATAGAATTTTACATCAAAGGGTTCGAGCTTCGTCGAAGACGGATTTGGTGTGCTTTAAGGCGTTAAAAAGGGTGTTTTTTCGAGCTCCGTCGAAGACGGATTTGGTGTGATTTAAGGCGTTAAAAAAGGTGTTTTTTTGTTTTAACTGATATTATGTTTGTTATTTTAATCGTGATGCAGTTTATTCACTAATGTAATTTAAATAAATAAATGTAATTTCAAGAGTTTGAATGATGTGCTGAAAATGGGTTAATTAAAAACAACTAAAATTTACCCTAATTCTAGACTCTCTAAGTTTTAAATTTATAAAACTAAGACTCTCTAAACCCTAAACCATACAACCGGAAAGTGTACCGATCGGTGTAGTATAGCCTAAGGAAGTCCGAGTATCGAACCCAAGAGACTCTACTGATTACGCTAACGACTCTATCTAGACTTGGACTGACACGACTTAACTAATTGTTTATTGATTGGGGGGTTTCTAAATATCCTAAAATTATAATTAAAAATTAACTAAGTTAACTAAACGAACTAGACACGAACTCACACGAAGGCTGAACTCAAGGATGATGAAGGAACTACCTAGACAGGAATCCTGATTGCTTTTAGTTATGATTATAATTGGAAGTTGTCTGCTATGGAACCGGGATCTTGAAATTCTCACCCCTCGGGAAATCTAAGGACCCCTAATCCTTATCAAGAGCACGCTAAAATCCCCTAAAGGTTGTTAAACTACCGGTTATTAGACTCCTTTACAAGACATCTAATGGGTTTATAAAAGTATCCTAAAAGGCTCACTCCCTTACGAGACCTAAACCTAGTATAGGCTTGTTTTCTCAACTAGACTTGCTAGACAGCAGCCAAAAGGTTAACTTCCTAAGAAGGACCCACCTTACGGTTTAATCACTTAGACCTAGCAATAATCTCGCACCTTACAGCTATTGACAATTAGTAGAACACTTGATTTTATAAGATTACCAATTATTACTTCTAAGGTTATTCACGTGATTTTCACCCTAAAGGATTAAAGATTTATTATGTGATATAGACACTCACCAAAACCTAAAACCCTAGCCCGACTCTATTATGTGATAAAGACCGTCACCAAGAATCGAACGAAGCAATAATCAATATTCAAACAACATCAAGCACGCAAACACATCTAACTGATAGAACAAGCCGTTTACAATTTATAAATAATCCATAGCTTCCATAAATCCAAAATATAAATCAAAACATATAGCAATCAATCATCCATGTCTAGGTAGTAACAAGAAAATTAGCCAAGAACCATAGTAACTAAAAAGAAATAAGTCTCAAATAACAAACAATTCATAGTATCAAGTTTGATGACAAAAAGTATATCGAAATTAATAATTAATTATTTGCAAACCCGAGATTAAATCTTGATCGTGTCTTGAACCATCGAACCAATCCTTTTTCTTTCCTCTTCTTGATCGCAGCCTCCCAATCCTTTGATATATATATTTTCGTTCCCAAAGTCAAAGGCCAGCTCCTCCTTTTTTCGTATATGTCTCTGCCGTCCAATTATAAGGTCGTATCTAAATTATGGCTGCCTCCCCGTGTTATCATTCCAATACCACTCAAGCCCATGAGAATTTTGTAAAGAGAGTTGGGCCTCATCTGATCTTTAAGATATGCATTGGGCTCATTACTTGGTCAAACGTATTTCACTTTTTGGTCAACGAAATTGTATAAAAAAATGCGTAGACTTTGATATGCAATTTTTCTTCTTTTCTTCTTATGTTGAATGAATTAATTCAAGTTTGAACCAATATTCAACTTTAGTCCCTCAAGTTCTATAAGCTATTTTTAAATAGCTTTTTCTTTTATTGCAATTCAACCCTTCAACAATTAAATATTTGCTTTTTTTTTTTCTTTTATAATATGGCCACCCATCTTATAACAAAGAGATACCGGGCTCGGCCAACTCACAGAAAATAGCGGCAACTTCACTTCGGTCACTGGCGGTCTACTCTACTCAACTGGCTGGTTATTTATATATTACTCGTTTTTGCTCCATTTGCACCAGGACCTGACCCAACACAAAATAATATAATATAATACTAAAACTAAATAAAAACAAATAAAAACTATACAATAATTATACAATTTACACGGGACCAATATGTGCATTTTACCCCACATCATTGAACTATAATACTTTTAAGTTGTTTACAAAATTTTCTTTCCGTCCAACTACTGGCTACATGTGTATTTTTATTGAACGTAACCTTGTATCTTGAAAGAGTAAGAAACAAAATGTTCTATCATGTTCATGTGCGAATCCATTTGGGTTTGTAGTTTACTTGGTGAGATTGGGCTTGCCCAAACACACCAATAAACTTATGGTGTGACAAAGAGCCAACTATTCTCATCGCAAACAATTCAGTATTCCGTGAAAAGGGCTAAATAATAGAAGTCAGTTGGTATTTCTCTCAACAAAAGATTGAAAATTGAAAAAATCATACCGCTTTGTGTTAGGGCACACAAAGCGATACTCCCGCATCATGCGGGGATCTTTGGGGGAACACCGCCCCATATACGCGGGGCCGAGCCACAAAATTCTCATTCCTGATGTACTTGCCGCTGGAGCTCGAGAACATTGTGAACGCTGGAGGCAACAACTAGTTGCCAACAAAAATTAAATACTTTTTAAACTCTAAATATATACACACACTACACTATACCTCGGTATTTCACGGGTAATTACCCATCAGATATTTACGATTTTTAGTTATTACTATTTGTTTACGTTTATATTTAATGTCTTTTTAATTTTTAATTAATAGTAATTATTTAATTAAAATAAATTATTAATAAAAAAAAATGTTTCAAGGAATTCATAGAACTCGACTCTGCATGTTTTGGGTGGGAGGGTCATATTAGGGTAGTGGTGTTCAGGTAGGGTACCCTCTTAGGGTACATCACCTCCCTCATTGATAAGGTAATTGTTTCACCGACTAGGGTAAAGGTTAGAGATAATTGTTTGTGGGTCCTCAACTCTACCTACCCAATCATCCATCATTTTCTATATTTCTTTTATGTAGGGTAACTTTGTAGAATAGTAACTAAGTTTTAAAAGTGTTCCAATTAGGTCACTCAAGTTTCAAAAGTGTTCCAATCAGGTCACTCAACATTCATTTTTCATCAAAATTAAGGGTTTTTTCATCCATTTCATAGGTAACCGTGGTGATGTGGATTTTTGTTTCTTTTTTCTCTTTTATTTGATGCTAACGTCGAGTGATGACGTGGATTGTAACTTGTTTTTTTAATTTTTAATGTAATTAAATGGTTTTTATTTTTAATAAATATAAATTCATATATTAAAATAATTCGACCCCAGCATCTTATACTCCATTTTTTTCTTGACACATGAAAAAAAGGACATGACTCAATTTGAATGTTAAGTTATCTAATTGTTACAAAAACAACACCAGTGACCTAATTAGAACACTTTTAAAACTTGGTTACTATTCTGTGAAATATTCCCTTCTTTTAAAGAAAAATGGTTTTAGGGTATTTGAGAGGATCATTGCCATTGATTAAAGGGGTTTAGTGTTGTCGATGATATTAATAACATGACATTGTAGGATTGATAGAACTTAATGTAGTGTGAAGCAGCATCCCTCCCGCCCTTAAGGCCATGGGAGTTAAAAAAAGACTATGGAAAAAATGGGTAAAAATATTATCTAGTTTATATGTATATATTTTTATAGAAATGTGTGTTAATTTCTTTTTATTTCTTATGTTATCAGTATTTGTAAAAAAAAATATAAAATTAAATAAAATTAACAAGCCGACTTGATTGGGCTCCAATATGCCTTAAAACACTACATTAAGTTCCATCGATCCTACATTGTCATGTCATTTATATCATCCCTACATTGTCATGCCATTTACATCATTGGCAACCCTAAAACCCTTTAATCAATGGCAACACTCCTCTCAAATACCCTAAAACCATTTTTTAAAGAAATATAAAAGATGATGGATGGTTGGGTAGATAGAGTTGAGGGCCCACAAACATCTATCTCTCACCTCTACTCTAATAAGTGAATACAACTCCAAACAACTGTCTTAGTTAATGGGGGCGATGTACCCTAAAAAGTACCCTACCTGAATACCACTACCCCAATATGCCTTTTCCACCCAAAACATGCGGAGTGGAGTTCCATTAATTCCGTGAAACATTTTTTTATTAATCATTTATTTTAATTAAAATAATTACTGTTAGAACAAAAAAAAATAAAAACATAAATACACAGTGATGACGGGTAGCCCAAATCTCAATAAAATGACTAATATACATAACAATTTAAAAGGTTAAAAGGTTGAGAGGTTCAATACGCGCAAACTCAGGTGAACAGTAAAAAGGACAAGCACAGTGTCCGGTCACATCAACACTTAACGTGTGAACCATTTCTGCACAAACAGAACATGTGCACAGAGAACACCCTTTTGTCCGCAGGTCCAAACCGTTCAACCCCTAAAAGGGTAAGTCCCTCCCTGCAAGCCAGGTTCATTAGTTAAAGGTTTCTCCTTTGAGAAACCTCTTCCCCTATAAATTGCAGCCCATGCCAAACATATGAGACTCCAGAATCAGCTGAAAACTATCTTAACTCTCTGATTCTCCTTCTCCCTCTCAAGAACAAGCTTCATGCTTGCTTCTCTTCTTCTTCTCCCATGAGAACTAGCTTTATGCTTCTCTTCTTCACACCAAATAATTCATCTTCTCCAACGATTACGTTCTGGGCTGGTTTCATATCAGTCTAGAATTCAAGAAGAACAACAATAACACTAATGAACCTCTCTCCACGTCTTGTAAACGTGGGGGGGACCCCACGACCTGCGTTAGGCTAATCGAAACCCTTGAACCCTTTTACCCGGAGATATCGCTACAGGCCTTGGTCTTGTATTTGTTGTATCAACAAGTTGGCGCCCACCGTGGGGCTACGCCGCTTACTTTATCTTAAAGACCAGTTGTGTAGCTCCATTTTCTCTTTACATCATGTCTGAAAGCGAGTCTCTCGGTCAGGTAAATCAGGTGCCTAACAACACCGATTTAACACCAAATTCGGGTCGGATCTCACCGGTCCTATCTACACCTCTTTCTACTCCCGGAAGTACTCCACCGGGATATGTTCCCGGAGTTCACTTCTTTTCAAACACCAACCCCATCTCGGTCAGGGGTTGCACCTACTCAAATCGATGCAATTCATACACCGGAACGCATAGATCTAACATCCGAGGGAGTAGCTAGAAATTTCTTACAACTGAGATTTCTTCTCAACTAGCATGTGAGCCTAGAAAGGAAAAAAAAGGTGAGAATAAGACTAAATTATGAGGAGTCTAAACCCTCATTATCACCTGGCCCTCCATCTCTTACTTTTAGCAGCTCACGTTTAGCCACATCTTACCTTGAAGCTGGTCCTAGTGTGACAAACCAACCACTCAAGCCCTTTAGCTTTTGGGGAGGCCAAGTCCAACCGTTTTTCCCTTATTTACCTCCCAACGCGTTACAACCGGTGCACCTATGGGGAATAAAACCACTCTTGATCAATTATGGCAGTCACCAGCTTCAAGTGTTCCCCCTCCCATTGCTACTTCGTGAAAACAAGCCATGGCCACCCTGCCATTAGCTCGAGGTGTGGTCATGAGCACATCCATGGGAATGCCTTATACAGTAAGCCTTTAAGGCTTTAACCTTATGACACAGATATTGGCATCTTTTATGAGTACCATCAGAAAGCCTTTAAGGCTTTAACCTTATGCCCTAGCTGATGACACAGATGATGGCACGATTTCCTTTGCAGCACGTGAAAATTGGATGATAACACAGAAAGCCTTCAAGGCTTTAACCTTAATTTCATCAACCAAGTGCCAACCACTCACCAGGGTACCTCAAGCGGTAACCCAGCTTCAAGGGTAGTAAAATACCTCTCAAAACCTTACAAGTCCAACAACTTGTCTTCCTTCTCCCAACAAATCGTTGATTACGAGTTTTAAACCCAGATAAAGATGCTATCACGGTGCTGGAAACCACCTCCAAATCTTCACCGGGGCAGCAAGAATTGAAAAATGGCCCAGCCCCGAATGTTGTCTCATGTTCATGGGAACCCATGAAGGGTCTTCACGCATATGGTTCAATGACCTTCCTGAACGAAGCATTCAGACCTTTGACGATCTTAGCAAAGGTTTCCCATAACAACGTGATGATGAAAGTCTCAGAGACTTCATCGAAAGTTAAAAAAAGAAAGGTTTAACTTACGCCGATGAAAAAATTAGGGTTGCAGGGTTCATGAATGCTATAAATTCCAAATATCTCGCAAGAGACTTCAATAAATGCCTGCCCAAAACCCTTGAAGAAACACTCGAAAGGGCTGAAGCCCACATTCGAGGAGAATAAGCTGTAGACATCAAAGAAAAAAAAGAGAGAACTCTTAACTGGTATGGCTCTTATGACAAACGGTTCAAAGGTTCGGATTCCAGAAGGCCTGAAGGCCGGAACCCTCCAAGCCGAGAAAAAACCATAAACTTTACAACGTTAACCAAGACTCCGCAAGAGATCTTGGCAACCGAAGAGGTAAAACACAGCTTCCACCCTCCTCAACCTTTGCCAAAAAAACAAAAGATCGGAAAAATCAAGCCAATATGATGAGTTTCACGAATAGAAAATGTCACCATACCAATGATTTCTTCCAACCCAAAAATAGGATCGAAGAAGCCGTCAAGTCCGAACTGGCTCACTTGGTTAAAGGGGTCAAGGACAAGATGGTTTAAATAATAATAATAATAATAATAATAATAATAATAATAATAATAATAATAATAATAATAATAATAATAATAATAATAATAATAATAGTGAACATGGTCGACCTTGAAAACAAAGCTTCCCACAAACGCCATCATTTCGAGGCATGGGAACATCAACATAAGGAGAGTTGCTTTCAAACCCTCTGGTGATGGAATCCAACATAGGAACCATCAAGACACAAAAGGCTTACATTGACACCGGTGCAACCACCATAATCATGTTTGAGAAATGCTTTAACCCTCTCAGTGATGATGAACGTTCAAAGTTTCAACAGTCTGAATCCTCCATCGAAGGCATCGCAGACATACCTATCAAGCCTTTAGGCCAAATAACCCATAATGTTTGTTCAATGAGAGAACAAAGGGACGAACCGAACAACTCACTTTTGCAGTGATCAATATCCCTTCCAACTATGATATCATCACAGGAAGGCCAGGTCAAAGTGTGTTCAGAATGGCAGCTTCAGTTGGTCACCGCACTGTGATGTTTCCCACTGAAAAAGGGATAGCAACCCTTCAACCTATCCAAGAAGCTTTTGTGGTTGAAGGGGAAAGCTCAAGAAAGGACGAAGACGATGAACAAGGGTTGGACATAAACCCAAAATATCCTCAACAGGGGATAAGGGTAAACACTAACCATTCCAAAGAAACCATCTCATACCTTAAAAAGCTGCTCTTGCACTATGTCTTTGCTTGGTGCCGGGAAGATATGACCGGCATCCCTCGTAGCATTGTTGAAACATGAAGTTATGGATCCCACCTGATATTAAGCCCATTATACAAAAGAAACGGAGTCAAGCCCCTAACAGAAGCCTTGTATAACGCCAAGAAATGGAAAAGCTTGTTCTAGCCGGAATCCTTCGAGAGGTCAAGTATCAATCATAGGTAGCCAATCCGGTAATGGTTCAAAGACCTGACAAGTCTGGGAGAATGTGTATCGATTTTAAAGACTTGAACAAAGCACGCCCAAAGGATTGCTACCCGCTACCCGAGATAGACCTCAAGGATAACTCGCTCACAGGCTTCCCATTCAAGTGTTTTCTTGACGCCTAAAAGGGTTACCATCAGATCCTAATAATAAAAAAAAAGATGAAGAAAAAACCACATTTCACACTGATGAAGGTATATCTTGCTATCAAAAAATATCTTTTGGTTTAATAAATGCATGTGCCACTTATCAACGTCTGGTTGACAAAGCGTTTGCCAGACAAATCGGCAAAAACATTAAAGCTTATTTTGGCGATTTGGTGATCAAGAGCAAAACGGAATACCAAATGCTCGATAACATACAAGAAACCTTCCAAAACTCGAGAAAGATCAACATGAGGCTTAATCCAATCAAGTGCTCGTTTGTAGGGCATATCATTGGGAAACAAAGCATAAAAGCTAACCCTCAAGGGATATGCTAACAAGAAAGGCTTTCGATGGAAAGCTTACAGCTTTAAAGCGTTTTACCTCAAAAGGAAGCCTTCAACCAAATGAAGCAACACTTGGCTTCACTCCCAACCATTTCAGCTCTGGAAACAGGAGGAACGATCTCTGTCCACCTTTCAATTGCTGAAAAAACCATAAGTACGACTCTAATCATTGAACGAAATAAAGTTCAGATACCCATTGACTTTTTCAAAACTTCAAAATTAGCAGAAATCAAATATTCTTCTTCGAAAAAACTTGCTCTAGCCCTAGTCCAAACGGCTAGAAGGCTTCGAAGGTACTTTCAGTCACACCCGATACAAGTGGTCACTGACTAATCTATTAAGAATGTGCTTGAAAAACAAAAAAAAAAAAAAAAAATCCGGACGATTAGCCAAATGGATTGTGAAAAGCTGTCAAAGCTCAAATCTTCGCTGACTTCATCTTGTAAGTCTCTAAAAATCCATAACAGAAGTTAATACAACTGCAGTTGAACCCTCCAACCCTGATACCTGGAAGCTTTTTACCGATGAGGCTTCTAGTATCGAAGGGTCAGGGGCTGGGCTAGTTTTAATTAACCTTGAAGGGTTAGAATTCACATATGCTCTTTGGCTTGTATTTCAGACTACCGATAATAAAGCCAAGTACGAAGCATTGATCACTGGGCTAAAGCTAGCCAAAGAAATGGGGGTTCAAAAGCTTCAAGTCCTCACAAACTCTCTCAAGCCAAGACAATAACAGCTACCTAGCAAAAGAACCCAACATGAATAAGTACTGAGAGAAATCAATGAACGCATTTCAAACATGTGCCATCAAATAAATTCCAAGATCTCAAAACAAGAGAGTTGATGCACTAAGCAAGCTTGCATCTCTTACGTTTACCCACCTCACAAAGAAGGTACTAGTTGGGGTATTAAAAACCTCATCCATCCAAAAACTTGAGGTTCAAGATGTGATCACTAAAAAAGGGCCAAATTGGATGACTCCCATTGAAAGGTTCCTCAAAATGGTGAATTACCTAATGACCAGACTGAGGCTAAAAGGGTTCGTATCAAGTCAAGGCAATATGTGTTACAAGGAGATATCCTTTACAAAAAAGGATACCTTGCGTCACTACTTCGATGCGTTGGCCCAAAACAAAGCCAGTATCTGATCAAAGAGGTTCACGAAAGGATATGTGGAGCTCATTGTGGCCCAAAATCGGTAGTGTCAAAGTTGATGAACCTCGGACACTTTTGGCCTTCCATGCATCGAGATACCTCCGAACAACTGCGAAAGTATGAAGCTTGTCAGTTACATGCTCCGGTACCCAAAAGCCTCAAACATGACCCCGTTCCCATCTCCTCGGCTTGGCTACTTCACAAGTAGGGAATAAACATCGTTGGTCCATCCCCACTAGCCAAATGAGGAGTCAAGCTCTTATTGGTAGACGTGAACTACTTCACCAAGTGGCCAAAAGTAAAACTATTGGCAAAAATCTCAGGGAAACAGGTCATTGATTTCGTTTACGAAAACATAATCTGTCGTTTTGGGCTCCAGGGGTACTAGTCACGGATAACGGGAAGTAGTTTGCCGAGAAGCCTTCTAGCTCCTGGTGTAAGGAGTTCAGAATAATCCAAGTATTCAGCTCGGTAGCTCACCCACAATCCAACGGCCAAGTTAATAGGATAAACAACAACATTGTTGAAAGGATTAAATCTCGATTGGAAAGATACGACAACAACTGGCTCGAATAGCTTCCCAATGTGCTATTGGAAATTCGAACAACCAAGAAAACGAGCCACAAGAAAACACCCTACAGCCTAGTGTTTGGAACAAAGGCTGTAATCCTAGCTGAAATCGGAGTAACAACACAAAGAACATTTAACATCGACCTCAAGCCAAATAAGAAAGAAACGATGTTGAATCGGAGTAAAAACCTGTTTTATTTTAAGTCCCGTTAAATCTCAGGCCTTTTTATATACTTTGCTTTCTCAAAGTATTTCCCATCCTTTTAATAAATATTAGATTTATTTATTTAAATCCTAATATTCACCGGGTTAATTTTACCACTAACGGTATTTTACCCGTTTTTACTATTAACGAGGTTTGATTACCAAACCCGTTTTCGGGGTGTTACACTTACCAATTCTATACTAATCCAATATCATTTGTCAACACCATTTACAGTCAATATAATCCTCCATACTTCACCAAACAAATTCAATGAAAGATAGGATGACAGAAGAAGCATTTCACACCTATATAGTTCTCGATACGACGACACTCTCATAAGGAGAGAGAAAGCATTTATGCTCTAGCAAGCGACGTATTGTCTTTGAAAAATTTTGCCTTTCCGCTCAGAGTCAGATTATTCACCATTCCTAAAATTTCATTATGCTTATTATTGGGAAACTCGTTTGTAAGTCCAGAAAACTACAATCGGATATCACAAACACCTAAACGAGTCGCGAAATAAGAAGAAAGGTGTAGAAGATAAAGAACAAAGTCGATTGTATTGATAAAAAGGTGCACACGATATCAAGTATCGTCTGGTACACGAGTTCTATGAATTACAAACAACCAACAACCTAAACAAGACCTAGGTACATCCTATTTATAGATAATAGGATGACCTAATATAAATAGGCCAAGCCCAACCCTTATGCGCACACTAATGACATCGACCAAGCCCATATCTAACATATAACCAACCCAAAACTAGTAAACCCAAGACAAACGTAAACCTACAAGTACATGCCCTTACATCATTATTCCTTCGGTTCCGAAGGCTTTGCGATCTTTGACATTCCTCTGAATTCGAATATAACCACCTTGGACCCACTTACTACCCCAATTGTTCTTACACTTCCACTAGTCAATCTCGTCTTCGGTAGTACCATATCCAACAATTTGTACTGACCCCTTCAGTTGCACAAATACCCTTCCCGCCATTCTCCTTAAGCGGATAGTCATGATCGCTGTAAAGACTATCGTTTTCTCTCTTGATAAATTCAAACGATTTCTCTACATTGCCCCAAACAGAATCATCCTTCTCGTATCGATCATAACAATCAACTAGATGTTGCTCTGAGGAGGTGGTAACAGTCTGCCTTTGTATGAATTTGATAAAGAGCTACTCTAGGTGCAATTGTGACATGCACCCAACAGGAATGTACATTTTAATTAAAATATATTTTAGGGTAACATATGTTTTACTTGATTGCAATAATTTATATATGAATATAATAATGACTTATGATTTTCTTGTTTTTTGAATGACTCCCAAGTCGCACCAATCAAAGCTTTCACCCACGTTTTTTCCATTAATTATGGTTAAATCAAACATATGAGAGACTAAAAGAGTTAAATGTCATTTTAGTCCTTGTGGTCTTGGCTATTTTGCCACTTTATGTAACGTCTCGTATTTTATACCTTTCCTGTTTTAGCAAGTCTTGTTGTACTTTCTATTGTTGACACTTGTTCTCTCGTTGTAACCTATTTTCGATCCTATTTGTAATCCAAGACGATTGGTCATAATGAAAACGAAGTTATTTTATCATATTCATGTTAAACTTATGTGCAAACTTTAACTCAAAATTCACATTTGGAACGATATATTATTCAAGATACTTGATTCTTTATTATACTTGGTTTTTATATAAAATAAGTTATATAAAATTGTTAGAAAAAGAAGTCCATTAAAAGTCTTGATATTTTTAATAAACTTGAAAGATGTAAGACTTTAAGGATTTCTAAAGGTATAAAAATAAACATAATCAAGTTCATATAAAAGATGAACTTGAAAAGTGGGCTAACTTTAAAGTCTTTAAGATTTTAGATAAGTGATGCTCATGAAAGTTTGAAGGAAAAAGTATGTGATTGTGGTTGTAAAATGATTTTTGGTAAAACTTGATATATCGGTGGTAATTTTGAAACTTGATTTGGTGATTTAAACGCGTTTTGAAAACGTGGGAAACGCCATAGTTTAGGAAAAACTATGGCGAAATTTTCTAAATTTATAATCGTGATTAATTGGGGGTTAAAGGGTTATTAAAATGGTTAATCGCACTTAAGGATCTTAATCATGGTTGTGATTAAGTGGGGGTTAAAGGGTTATTAAAATGGTTAATCGCACTTAAGGATCTTAATCATGGTTAGACAAATTTTTTGATAAAAAGTTTAAGTGCTAAATTCCTAAGCATTTTCCTAAACACTTATGATCATTTTTATAAGTTAAAAATAGAGACTTATATATATATATATATATATATATATATATAAGGAAAATATATATGCTTAGAAGTTAGAATATCAAAGTGTATATGTTTATGTGTTAAGTGTATGTATTTAGATGGTAGAATAATCTAAATAATATATCAAAAATGATACCAAGAAAATACTTGTAAGAAAACAAGTATAAAATACCACATGAATACATATACACTAATATCCTCAAATTACCAAGGAAATGCTAAGAAAATGCGTATATAAACTTTACTTACATTATATACCTAAACGAATAAACGGACGAGCGGACAATTTGGACAACGGACAAAATTGTAAGAATATATTCCTAAGAAATAAAATATATTTCGACCGACCAAATAAGGCATAAAAACAAATTGGTCAATAAAGGAATATATAACGTTCGTCGATGACAAACGAGTGTATCATTATCACGAGGAGCTACTACGACACTTTGGGCGATTTTCGACACGAAAATATATATGTAAAACGACTACGACGACGCGTCTAAAAATAATATATTTTTAGACACTTAACGAATATATATATTACCAATAACAAAATCCAGAAAGTTGCAAAATATAAAAATTACTAAGTGTTTTTATAAGAAGATGACATGCTTAAAAACATCACACTTAGTATATATTACAAAAATGCAAGAAATATTAACAATATGGACTCATAAACTTATTTTGGGCTAGGCCCAATTACTTGAATACATGGGCAAGACCCAATAACATAAAATACATAGGCAAGGCCCAATAGCATAAATACATGGACAAGGCCCATAGCATAAAATACATAGGCAAGGCCCAATAACATAAAATCATGGGCAAGGCCCAATAACATAAAAGACATGGGCAAGTTCCAATAACATAAAAGACATGGGCTAGGCCCAATGACATAAAAAACATGGGCTAGGCCCAATGACACACATGACATGGGCTAGGCCCAAGGACACGTGTGCGAGACACGAGGACATGGTGAAGGGCGAGGTCCGTTCATACACGATTTAATAAATACCAAATATATATATACACACACACACAATTGTGAAATAATTATATATATATAACGATCAAACAAACAAACTACCAACACTACAATAACACAAAGTTGTTCCAACTATGACAAGTGAAAACATAATAAGAATTCAAGATGAACAACTTGTACGAGGTCCAATAAGACCTAAGTGTCTAATAAAGTTAGTACACATGTAGGTTACTCACGCGTACGTACGCACAAATTTCAGTAGTATGATACACGGAACGCAAACCTGTGAGTTCATGTCCCTCCTTTCAATGATTTCAATGTTTTGTTTTTAAAACAGTCGAGGGGAAATACATGTCATAACAAACGGTATGTTAGCTATGGGTTAGATGATAACATGATCAATGTGCGTAAGTAGGATGATGACAATAGTAACCATTAATCACATAGTGACCTAGGTGCAAAAGGTATAGATCTATAGAGTTTGAGACGCGCTCCACTCCTGGTTGGTATACCCTTAGGAGTGCTTTTGTGATCCCAATGATGTCAAACTTGTCTCAGTTTAATTACTTACTTATGGCACATATGTCAGGGTGCAAGCTACACACTGATAGATCCTTAAAACTCTCCGAATGCTAATAAGATACCATGATTTCATTACTGGATTACAAACATGATTTATTACTGGATTACAAACTTGAGATTTCATACAATAACAATAACTACATGAACTCGCTCAACTTTTGTTGACTTTTAAATTACATGTATTTCAGGACACAAGACTTGAGCCGGTGATAGACCACGAGAAATGGGAATGACATGACAACGAATGCCTTTGGAGGATTTGTCTTTTATATCCCAACCTCGTATGAGTATATATAGGGGACAAAACCTCAACATGCTTTTATGACGAAAACAATCTTTTGTTCAAAGTGTAATGTAACTCAATAACTATATTTTGGATAACATCGTGAACTAGTTTGGGAACTTGTAAACTTTTGTTGCAAATCAATACATATGGCATCGTTGTTGACTTGTATTTGTTCACACGATTGGATGCAATGATTACCTTTCATAAGTCATACGCAATACGCTTCCGCTACTAGCAGGTTGTGACACCATATCAATACCAACCAAACATATGCGGTACGGTATTTGTTTTTGAATTTTGCTAAATTCCTGCATCGGTACCATGCAGTAGTACTTTTAACTAGACCGTACCGAACCATACTGATACCGACCGAACATATGCGGTAAGATATTCAGTCTTGGTTTTAACTAGTGTCACACCCCCAATTTTCCACGTGTCACCGGTGGGCCCGGTGGGGAGTATAGTGACGTAGTTAATATCATCATAGTCAAACAACACAATATTTAAATGCACAGCGGATGCAAAAGATAAATATATTACAAACCGATATAAAGTAATATCAAGTATTACAAACGGGATGTAAAGGGTCCACAGGAGGATCAAAAAAAAAAAAAAACTTAAATATTGTTCAACAGACTTTAGGCGCCTAGAACTTGCAAGATTCCTTATTAACGCCCTGAGCAGCTTCCAGCCTATTACGTACTTGTACCTGTCACTTAGACTTTGGAAAATTGTAACACCTCGAAAAATTACGTCCAATAATGCATTGACACGTGTCATAGACTTCCGGTATGTGAAAATAAACTTTAGAGGGACTAAAGTTGACAAACGGTGAAAACTATGGAACGTAAGGGTCCAAAGTGTCAACAATGGATAAATTGACTCTATGATAACCCTACATAATGTTTATAACCTTAAACGGATGGATCATGGATCATACGAAGCGGGAAATGCACAAAAGTGAGGAATTACAAACTATAGGGGCTAAAAGTGTCAACATGTTGAATTTATACCTCTGAGTGAACTTTTGGCAGACCCGAAGCTTTGTAATGCTAAAATATACTCACTAGAATATGTGGTAAAAATTTCATGAAGTTTTGTTATCGTATGAGAAAGTTATGGCCAAAACCGTACTTGAGGGGTTAAAAGCGTCAACGTCGAATTTCATGACTTTTCGGGTGAGCGCAAAGTTATCCGAGGACATTACCATGTTGGTAAAAGTCCCAAGGTTCATAAAAACCAGATTTAAGGGTTTACGAGTCAAGATAAATAGCCAAATCATCGTAACCAAAGTACAGGGACCAAAACTGCAACAAATGAACCAAGTTTGGAGCTGCAGACCCCAGGCGCCCGCCTGAGGCCTTACGCGGGCCGCGACCCAGCGCCCAGCTCCAGTTTTCGCGATCAGCTGCTGTTGGGTCCGAATTTTGAGTGGGAAACAGCTTTCATCACCTCCTAAATGCACCAATGGGTGGACATGCATGTTGGGACACCTGAAGACCTCTCATAACACCTGAATTCCCCATTTAATCAGATCAAAGCTTCACATTTTGAGGCACTTGTGTTTGTAACAAGAACACTAGCAACTATCAAAACTTCACAAGGCATTCCAGGAGCAATCTGGTCGTCAAGGCAGCCTCCAAGTGCTATCTAGGCTTCATTAGGACCTTTGTAAGCATTCATATCATTCCCTAATTCGTTCTAGCTTTGATTTTTAGCCAAAAGTCAATCCATTGTTCATATAGTTTGACTTTTCGATTAAACATGGCTCTGTCATTTCTCAAATTGAAACCACTTATAAGTTGGTATTTATGTGGGAAACAAACCCTCAAAAGGGTATTCTCTGATTCCCACTCTAAGCATGCTAATTGTCGAGTCAAAGATGTTCTTAAAAAGTCAACAGGAAGTGTTTTTGCGAAATATAGCGTAAATGGTAATGTAGATGACATGCAATCAGTTTGATCATCAAAAATAACTTTATAATGAATATAAGAATGTGTTTTATCATAATCAACTCGACAATCTTTAGTATAAACTCGGATCGGAACCGAAAGTCTTATAAAACGACTTTTTCGTTGACTCTCGATTCGGATCCATGCATGCATGTTTGAGATCTGTATTAGAGTATATTTTGACCATTTTTATTTATGTTTAACTTTCTGGAATTTTACAACTTGAGTCTATGCTTAACCGATTCATATGGATGTTTCCGATTATGCTTAAAAGTTGACTATTTTGCCCTTTTTGATATAAAACGTGATTTTTGGAAAAGTGAAAGAGTAGAAATCTTTATTACTAATTTATAAACTTGCACCGAAAATTTGAGATCAGTTGGTGGTCCAGATTTTGAGTTATGGCCGATATCGTAAAACTCTATCTTTATGTTACATAAACGGCGCATTTAGCGTATAATCTATTTAAGGCCACTTTTTGATATAAAAGTTTTTACCCACTGATGTTATATAATATTTTGGGATTTTTGATGATTTTTATTTAATTTTTGGCTGATCGTATCATAGGTCGCTAAGTTGATTCGGTTAATGCCGGTTTTGACCGTTTAAGCCATAAAATGAGTTTTATAAATCCTTTTGACCCCAAACCTTTTTCTACTGATTTTATTTGTTAAATAAATTATTTTGAGCATTCTGGAAATATAAAAATCTCAGCTTTCTTTTGAAAACCCGGAAACGGCTCTAAATCGCATTTTTAAGCGTTTTTAGCGCATAGTAAGCGTTATACTCATATTAAACATATAAGACTCATACCTACTGATGTATTTAGCATATTTTCATATAATAACAGTAAGTATAAGATTTCGAACTCAGATTTCCAGTTTTGACATTTTTAGCCCTTGTGAAATTACTAAAATACCCCTACGGTGCATAGTTTGATTTTAAATGATAAGTTTTGTTTATGGGTCATACCCTACTGCTATAATATGTCAAACTAAGTATATTTACTGTATAAATCAGACCTGTAACTCAGATTTCCAATTTGACTCTTTTATAATCTTTTAAATGACCAAAATGCCCTTATAAGGCATAAATTGAGTTTAAAATTATTCGGGGCATGATAGAACATAACTTGCTGATATTATATCATATTTAAAGCATATTATCTCAGGGAACTTGCATATGACTCTTTTGCCTACCCGTAACGCCCTTTTAGCGTTCGGTTCGGTTTATGTAACTAGTTTGCATAAATTGATCGAAACGGGTCAAACGTTATCATTTTTATCTCAAAATCCAGAATGTATTTAGTATACCCATATTATACAAGTATTCAAACTTGTCGGGTCTAAATCACATTCTATCCGGTCTTCGCTTAATCGTGCGCTTGAACCGTATCGTCCTTAAAACTAACCGGTCAAGCTTAGGCTTAAATAAAAGACCCGTTAGGAATCTAATAGGTTATTATAAACCTTTGTTCCAGAATAGGAGGCCCAGTAAAAGCTACCTACACTTGCCAATTGTGATTCATACTTACTCAGGTAAATACATTTTGACTTATTTTCCCTATACGGGCTTGGGGTACGGTATATAGAATACCGCTTGATCGAGCGCACAAATCTTGCACCCTTGGGTATGCAATTGGAATAATTTGTTCGGCTCGTTTAAACAGTCTTGTTTTACTTTAAGCCTTTGGGGGGTTAATGACCGTGTCCCGGATATCCTTGGCATTATCTTACGAGATGGCCACGACCAGAGCACGGGGTGTAGGCGTACACCCGTCGTGTATAACTCTTTAATGTGGTGTGTCAATTAATCTTTAACCCGGACAAGATCCCGGGCTACCGAACGTACGAGTAGCATGTAATTCGTTCACAAGTTTATATTGCATAATTATCCCAAGTTAATAAAAATATTTATGCCTTGTGCATTTAAATAAATTTTCAATCATTTTCAAAATGAGTCAGTTAATTTGTATTTACCAGTGTAAACTGACGTATTTTCCCAAAAGGTTAAGTGCAGGTACTAAACGAAATAGGCTGGCTGTCTCCTAGAGCGTCCACAATAGTCTCGCAAGCTCGGACGACAATAAAACTGTTGAACAATTTTCTTATTTTATTTGATTCGCCTGTGGATCCGTTTCAACTACTCGTGATATTTATTATTACATTGTATTTAAAGTTGAAATGAATCTATTCTGCTTCCGCTGTGCATTATTATATTGTGTTGTTTGTCTATGACGATGCCAACTACGTCACCATACCCCACACCGGGCCCACCGGTGACACGTGGAGATCGGGGTGTGACAGGTTGGTATTAGAGCCAACTCTGAGTGAATTAAACACTAGCCTTCTGTGTTTAATCTCAGTTACACAAATTGCACATTCCTCGATTTTCGAGTCTAGGCAAAGAACTTAGGAAATGTTCAAATTTCTTTTATTTTTCTAACTTTGTCTTATATATATTTGTTGTGCCACTTGTTTGATTTTTGACAGGTTCAAGATGCCGCCACGTGTACGAGGAAGGGGACGAGGAGCATTCGCCACCTCTCATGATCATGAAGCAGGGCCTTCACATAGGCGAACCCCATCAGGATCCCATAACGCGGATGCCCGTAACCTTTGGAGATCGTTCGCTGAACCCGCCAGGCACTCACTGAGTACCTCACCTTCCCTACCACACTCTTTTGGGCCTCATTCTGAAAATGAGCCCCACAACTCCCACCAATCCTACATTCCTCTTCACCAGTCACCTTATGATTACCCAGCACCTGTCTATCAGGGCCTGTACAACCCTGATGCCTATTTGGAAGAACCAGTGGGTCATAACCCACTAGGACCGGAAGACCACTTCTCGGGTGGCAATGAGATGGAGGTCGATGAGGATACCGATCCTTCCATGCCACCGTCCGGCACACCTAACCACCCCATTGAGATATCTGATGGGTCACCGTTTTTGGGATCACCTTACAATGGTCCCGACAGTTTCGAGGATAGATTCAAGCAGCACGACTGGGTTTTTACCCCTAGTTATCATAACTCTCCCATGCACCAGTCCTACCACAGCTCTCCTGTGCACTCACAGCATCACTCCCAGCAGCAGCTCCAGCAGCAGCTTCAGCAGCAGCCTCAGCAGCAGGATCCTTCTGAGGGATTCTGGCGCGACGTGGTCACTCCGCCGCCGCCACCACCTCCGGTTTTGCCTCCTCCGCCTCAGAGGCAAAGGAGGAACGCCCGTATGTCTACGCGAGGAGGGATACGCATTGGCACCCCTCGACATTCAGGTAGCAGCCGCTACTCGCCGCTTCACGAGGAGTCAGAAATGGGAGAATCTCAGCATCCCGTCTCAGAGGTGACTTCTGCGCCTATTGCGCCACTACCACCGCAAAACTTTGGAGAGCCAATCCCTGCGTATGCTAGCGCAGCACAGTTCAACCCTTTCGAGCCGACTTTTCCCCCAGGATATGACTATACAGGGGATCCTTACTGGATAGCTTCGGGCTACAACCCTCTCAATCAGGAGAGTGCTTTTGGAGGTCCCTGGGCTACGGGACAATCAACTTTTAGATACCCACCGCATGGATACCAGCAACCGCAGCCTCCTCTACCACCGCAGTATCAGCCACCGCCGCCGGCGCCAATGATGTCGCCACCGCAAGTCCAAGAAATCCTGCAAGGGATAAACGACGTGCGACGTGAGTTGCGACAGGAAATGCGGGAAGATCGCCGACACAACCGCGGAATGTTTAAGAAGATGGTTGACTTGATCAAGGGTAAGGGTAAGAAGGATTATTAAATCCTTTGTTTGTTAGCTCATTTACTCATGTCCCTGCGAGGACATTTATTCCTGTACTCTACCCCTGCGTGGGTATATTTCTCTTGTTCTACCCCTGCGTGGGTATGTTGTTTCTGTTTAACCCCTGCGTGGGTTTGTTTTGTTTGTTTGTTTTGTTTGTTGTTTGTTTGGTTTAGCCCCTGCGTGGGCATGTTATTTGAGTTAAAAGTCCCGTTTAGGGCAAAATTGTACTAGTTTACTTTATTAAAAATGGTTAATTTAAGTATTTCATTTTATCTATGTGCATGAACATAATATGCAAATAAATGAAAAATATCAAATGTTATTTTGATTTACCATTCTAATAAGAATCTTAAGAAGGTAAAACCTAGCTTGAATGTCTTATTAAAAGGCCTGGCCAATATGGTAAAACCTGGATAAAAAGATTCAAATCTCTGTTAACATCTGCAAACATGTTAGCATTCTTGACTAGCGTGATCTGTGAAATCACACATGTCACCCTTTTAATAAATTATCTACAGATTGTATCTGTATACATGTCTGATTATGACATGAAGCCTACGGGTTATGACTATGTCATATAAAACAAAAAGGCAGTTGTGGTTTATAACTCCCTGCCAAGCAAAGGATTACTTGTTTAATTATACAATTCTAATCCTATAAAATTCTAAATTTAAAATTTAGAAGTTGTCCGAAGTGACTAGGCCTATGGTGCCAATATATATATTTCATTCTATGATATAGTTGCTAATAAAAGTACCGAATGAAATTAAATAAATTAACTATTATGGTTATTAATACCATGGTTAATAAATCGTCAAGAACGATAATACTGTTAGGTTTCTAAATAGACATTGTCCTTATTTTTATGTAGCTTAAAGCTACATGGCAAAATCGGAAGAAACAAACAGTCGTTCAGGGGAACACCCAGATAACACAAAGATTCACGTAACTAGTGCGGAACTGCAAGCACTAGTTGAAAATGTTGTTGCCAAAGCTATTGATAGGCAATTCAGAGAATCGAGCGGGACTCGGAGTAGGACCCGAACCGTATCGCATGTCAAGCCCAAGACTCATTCGGAGGCTCATAGCAAGCCGCCTTCTAAGAAAAATGAGCCGAAGAAGGATGATGAGGATAATCACTCCTCCAACCACAGCAGTGTACCGAAACAAGAAATCAAGCAGAAGCATGATACGCACAGTAAGTCCTGTACATACAAGTATTTCGTTTCATGCAAACCCAGAGATTTTACTGGGGAAAAAGGAGCAGTTGACTGCATGACGTGGTTAGATGAGATGGATACGGTTGTTGATATCAGCGGGTGTGCTGATAGGGACGTAGTGAAGTATGTGTCCCAGTCATTTAAGGGAGATGCGCTAGCATGGTGGAAATCACTCCTACAAGCTGCCGGTAAGGCCACCCTCTACAATATGTCATGGGAACAGTTTGTGGCCCTGATCAAGGAAAATTTATGCCCGCAACATGAGGTCGAGAGGATTGAGTCGGATTTCGTATCCCTAGTGATGAAGAACCTCGACTGTCAGGCATATCTCACCACATTTAACACTTTATCTCGATTAGTGCCGTATTTGGTGACCCCGGAGCCGCGAAGGATTGCCCGTTTTATTGGGGGTCTGGCACCAGAGATCAAGGCGAGCGTTAAGGCATCAAGGCCTACGACGTTCAGATCAGTAGCTGATCTATCTCTCTCACTCACCCAGGATGTAGTCCGGTTGAGAGCTCTTAAGAGCTCGGAGGAAAACAAGAGGAAACGTGAGGACGACACCTCACGAAGATCGGAGAAAAGACACCGAGGGAACAACGACCACAGGAAAGGGTCGGGATTCAAGAAGGGAGATCATCAGTCAGGTGAAAAACCCAGATGCAAGGTTTGTAGGAAGCATCATTTTGGGAGATGCAGGCAGGAGTCTAGATCTCAATCGCAGCAGAAATTATGTGGAATTTGTAAGTCCCCGGATCATAAGGCATTAGATTGCAAGTGGCTAAAGGATGCAACTTGTTATGGTTGCAACGAGAAAGGGCACATCCGGCCTAATTGCCCAAAGAATGCTAAAAAGGCCGATGATGGAAAGAAGACCAATGCGAGAGTCTTCAAGATGGACGCTAAGGAAGCAGTTCAGGATGACAACGTCATTACAGGTACTTTTCTTGTAAATGATGTTTTTGCTAGAGTTCTATTTGATTCAGGAGCAGATAAGTCATTTGTAGATGATAAGTTCTGTAAGTTGTTAAACCTACCTGTTAAAACCTTAAGTGTGAAGTATGAGGTGGAATTAGCCGACGGAACTATAGAAACCGCCTCGACCGTCCTAGATGGATGTGTTATATCCATTAGGAATCATTCTTTCCCGTTATCCTTGCTTCCCTTTAAGCTAGCTGGATTCGATATAGTGATAGGCATGGATTGGTTATCGCGTAACCAAGCCCAGATTGTGTGCAACAGAAAGCAAGGGGTAGTGAAGACTCCGTCTGGTGAGTCACTCACTATCCAAGGAGATACCCAGCATGGATTGCCTGAGCAAGTGTCCATGCTCAAGGCATCCAGATGTCTGCAGAAGGGTTGTGTCATTTATATGGCACAAGTTACTATTGATGAACCAAAGCCGAAGATTGAGGATATCCCTGTCATCTCAGAATACCCTGAAGTATTTCCTGAAGAACTCCCCGGTTTGCCACCGGATAGGCAAGTGGAATTTCGAATAGACATCATTCCGGGTGCAGCGCCAGTAGCGAGAGCACCATATAGGTTGGCACCAACGGAAATGAAGGAGTTAAGGACGCAGTTAGATGATCTGTTAGCTAAAGGTTTTATTAGACCTAGCTCGTCTCATTGGGGAGCGCCAATCTTGTTCGTTAAAAAGAAGGATGGATCGATGCGCCTGTGCATCGATTACCGTGAGCTTAATAAAGTCACTATCAAGAATAGATATCCGTTGCCCAGGATCGACGATCTGTTCGATCAGTTACAAGGAGCAAGCTACTTTTCGAAGATCGATTTGAGATCAGGCTATCATCAGTTGAAGGTCAAGGAGGAAGATGTACACAAGACAGCGTTTAGGACTCGTTATGGACATTACGAGTTCCTAGTGATGCCTTTTGGGCTCACTAACGCACCAGCCGCATTCATGGATCTCATGAATCGTGTCTGCAAGCCTTATCTAGATAAATTCGTCATCGTCTTTATTGACGACATCCTTATCTACTCGAAGAACCAAGCTGACCATGAGAAACACCTTCGTTGTATTCTCAAACTTCTGCATCATGAGAAGCTTTATGCCAAATTTTCGAAGTGCGAATTTTGGCTTCGAGAAGTCCAATTCCTTGGACATGTGGTAAGTGAGCGTGGTATCCAAGTAGATCCCGCTAAGGTAGAAGCAGTTATGAATTGGCAGGAGCCGAAGACTCCTACCGAAATTCGCAGTTTCCTAGGACTAGCAGGATACTATAGGCGATTCATTGAAAACTTTTCGAGGATTGCTGCGCCCCTAACTTCGTTGACTCGTAAGAAGATTAAGTTTGATTGGGGCCCTAAGCAGCAGGAATCCTTTGACATTTTGAAAAAGAAGTTGAGCAATGCACCAGTGTTAACACTGCCCGATGGTATAGAAGAATTCGTAGTGTATTGCGATGCATCTCACACTGGTATGGGTTGTGTACTCATGCAGAGAGGCAAGGTCATTGCCTACGCTTCTCGACAGCTAAAGGTGCACGAGAAGAACTACACCACCCACGATTTGGAACTTGGTGCAGTTGTATTTGCATTGAAGCTATGGAGACATTACTTGTATGGAACCAAGTGTATAATTTATTCGGATCACAAGAGTCTTCAACACTTGTTCAATCAGAAGGAATTGAACATGCGACAAAGGCGATGGATGGAAACTTTAAATGATTACGACTGTGAGATAAGATACCATCCAGGCAAGGCAAATGTAGTTGCCGACGCCTTAAGCAGGAAAGAAAGAGTGAAACCGATCAGAATCAATGCCAAGCGCATTGAAATAAGGAATAATTTGAACAAAAGGGTGTTAGCTGCACAGAAGGAAGCTGTGTTGGAAGCTAACTATCCTGAAGAGAAGTTAGGAGTAACTGAGGAGCAGTTATCCTACGACAAAGATGGAATGCTAAGACTGAACGGACGAATATGGGTTCCAGTTTATGGAGGACTTCGGGATGTTATCCTCCAGGAAGCCCACAGCTCTAAATATTCCGTTCATCCTGGAGCAGATAAGATGTACCAGGATCTAAAAGCAAACTACTGGTGGATTGGTTTGAAAAAGTCAGTAGCTGAGCATGTAGCTAAATGTTTGACTTGTGCGCAAGTCAAGGCTGAGCATCAGAAGCCGTCAGGTTTGCTTCAACAACCTGAAATTCCCAAGTGGAAATGGGAAATGGTGACAATGGATTTCATCACCAAGTTACCAAAGACGAGAAAGGGAAATGATACCATATGGGTCATAGTAGATAGACTGACGAAGTCAGCTCATTTTCTACCCATCAAGGAGACGTATAGCTCCGATATGTTAGCCCAATTATACGTTGATAAGATTGTAGCGTTGCATGGTATACCTGTATCTATTATCTCCGATAGAGATACTAGATATACGTCGCATTTTTGGAAGAGTTTCCAACAATCATTGGGCACTCGTTTGAATTTTAGTACGGCCTATCATCCTCAGACCGATGGTCAGAGTGAGCGTACTATTCAAACTTTTGAAGATATGCTGCGTGCATGTGCGATCGACTTGGGTGGTAGTTGGGATAAGAACCTACCACTAATTGAATTCTCTTACAACAATAGCTACCACTCCAGCATAAAAGCTGCGCCTTTTGAGGCCTTATACGGTAGGAAGTGTAGATCGCCCATCTGTTGGGCAGAAGTTGGAGATGTCCAACTATCAGGACCAGATATCGTTTTTGAGACGACGGACAAGATCGTTCAGATTCGCGATCGTTTGAAAGCTGCCAGGGATAGGCAGAAAAGTTATGCGGATCCAAAGCGCAAGGATTTTCACTTCGAGGTAGGTGATAAAGTGTTGCTTAAAGTATCGCCCTGGAAGGGGGTAATGCGATTTGGTAAGAAAGGCAAGCTAAGCCCGAGATACATAGGACCTTTCGAGATAATCGAACGTGTCGGGGCAGTTGCTTATAAGTTAAACTTGCCTGAAGAACTTAGCGCTATACATAATATGTTCCACATCTGTAATCTGAAGAAGTGTTTCGCTGACAAATCACTGGTTATACCGCATACAGATATACACATAGATGAGAGTTTGAAGTTCGTGGAAAAACCATTGTCGATCGAGGATCGGCAGGTGAAGAAGCTTCGAAGGAAGTATATACCTATTGTAAAGGTCAAATGGGATGCCCGTAGAGGTCCCGAATACACGTGGGAAGTGGAATCCACGATGAAAGAGAAATACCCTCATTTGTTTCAGTAAATCACGAGGTCGAGATTTCTTTTAAGGGGGTGAGGATGTAACACCTCGAAAAATTACGTCCAATAATGCATTGACACGTGTCATAGACTTCCGGTATGTGAAAATAAACTTTAGAGGGACTAAAGTTGACAAACGGTGAAAACTATGGAACGTAAGGGTCCAAAGTGTCAACAATGGATAAATTGACTCTATGATAACCCTACATAATGTTTATAACCTTAAACGGATGGATCATGGATCATACGAAGCGGGAAATGCACAAAAGTGAGGAATTACAAACTATAGGGGCTAAAAGTGTCAACATGTCGAATTTATACCTCTGATTGAACTTTTGGCAGACCTGAAGCTTTGTAATGCTAAAATATACTCACTAGAATATGTGGTAAAAATTTCATGAAGTTTCGTTATCGTATGAGAAAGTTATGGCCAAAACCGTACTTGAGGGGTTAAAAGCGTCAACGTCGAATTTCATGACTTTTCGGGTGAGCGCAAAGTTATCCGAGGACATTACCATGTTGGTAAAAGTCCCAAGGTTCATAAAAACCAGATTTAAGGGTTTACGAGTCAAGATAAATAGCCAAATCATCGTAACCAAAGTACAGGGACCAAAACTGCAACAAATGAACCAAGTTTGGAGCTGCAGACCCCAGGCGCCCGCCTGAGGCCTTACGCGGGCCGTGACCCAGCGCCCGGCTCCAGTTTTCGCGATCAGCTGCTGTTGGGTCCGAATTTTGAGTGGGAAACAGCTTTCATCACCTCCTAAATGCACCAATGGGTGGACATGCATGTTGGGACACCTGGAGACCTCTCATAACACCTGAATTCCCCATTTAATCAGATCAAAGCTTCACATTTTGAGGCACTTGTGTTTGTAACAAGAACACTAGCAACTATCAAAACTTCACAAGGCATTCCAGGAGCAATCTGGTCGTCAAGGCAGCCTCCAAGTGCTATCTAGGCTTCATTAGGACCTTTGTAAGCATTCATATCATTCCCTAATTCGTTCTAGCTTTGATTTTTAGCCAAAAGTCAATCCATTGTTCATATAGTTTGACTTTTCGATTAAACGAAATTGGCTCTGTCATTTCTCAAATTGAAACCACTTATAAGTTGGTATTTATGTGGGAAACAAACCCTCAAAAGGGTATTCTCTGATTCCCACTCTAAGCATGCTAATTGTCGAGTCAAAGATGTTCTTAAAAAGTCAACAGGAAGTGTTTTTGCGAAATATAGCGTAAATGGTAATGTAGATGACATGCAATCAGTTTGATCATCAAAAATAACTTTATAATGAATATAAGAATGTGTTTTATCATAATCAACTCGACAATCTTTAGTATAAACTCGGATCGGAACCGAAAGTCTTATAAAACGACTTTTTCGTTGACTCTCGATTCGGATCCATGCATGCATGTTTGAGATCTGTATTAGAGTATATTTTTGACCATTTTTATTTATGTTTAACTTTCTGGAATTTTACAACTTGAGTCTATGCTTAACCGATTCATATGCATGTTTCCAATTATGCTTAAAAGTTGACTATTTTGCCCTTTTTGATATAAAACGTGATTTTTGGAAAAGTGAAAGAGTAGAAATCTTTATTACTAATTTATAAACTTGCACCGAAAATTTGAGATCAGTTGGTGGTCCAGATTTTGAGTTATGACCGATATCGTAAAACTCTATCTTTATGTTACATAAACGGCGCATTTAGCGTATAATCTATTTAAGGCCACTTTTTGATATAAAACTTTTTACCCACTGATGTTATATAATATTTTGGGATTTTTGATGATTTTTATTTAATTTTTGGCTGATCGTATCATAGGTCGCTAAGTTGATTCGGTTAATGCCGGTTTTGACCGTTTAAGCCATAAAATGAGTTTTATAAATCCTTTTGACCCCAAACCTTTTTCTACTGATTTTATTTGTTAAATAAATTATTTTGAGTATTCTGGAAATATAAAAATCTCAGCTTTCTTTTGAAAACCCGGAAACGGCTCTAAATCGCATTTTTAAGCGTTTTTAGCGCATAGTAAGCGTTATACTCATATTAAACATATAAGACTCATACCTACTGATGTATTTAGCATATTTTCATACAATAACAGTAAGTATAAGATTTCGAACTCAGATTTCCAGTTTTGACATTTTTAGCCCTTGTGAAATTACTAAAATACCCCTACGGTGCATAGTTTGATTTTAAATGATAAGTTTTGTTTAAGGGTCATACCCTACTGCTATAATATGTCAAACTAAGTATATTTACTGTATAAATCAGACCTGTAACTCAGATTTCCAATTTGACTCTTTTATAATCTTTTAAATGACCAAAATGCCCTTATAAGGCATAAATTGAGTTTAAAATTATTCGGGGCATGATAGAACATAACTTGCTGATATTATATCATATTTAAAGCATATTATCTCAGGGAACTTGCATATGACTCTTTTGCCTACCCGTAACGCCCTTTTAGCGTTCGGTTCGGTTTATATAACTAGTTTGCATAAATTGACCGAAACGGGTCAAACGTTATCATTTTTATCTCAAAATCCAGAATGTATTTAGTATACCCATATTATACAAGTATTCAAACTTGTCGGGTCTAAATCACATTCTATCCGGTCTTCGCTTAATCGTGCGCTTGAACCGTATCGTCCTTAAAACTAACCGGTCAAGCTTAGGCTTAAATAAAAGACCCGTTAGGAATCTAATAGGTTATTATAAACCTTTGTTCCAGAATAGGAGGCCTAGTAAAAGCTACCTACACTTGCCAATTGTGATTCATACTTACTCAGGTAAATACATTTTGACTTATTTTCCCTATACGGGCTTGGGGTACGGTATATAGAATACCGCTTGATCGAGCGCACAAATCTTGCACCCTTGGGTATGCAATTGGAATAATTTGTTCGGCTCGTTTAAACAGTCTTGTTTTACTTTAAGCCTTTGGGGGGTTAATGACCGTGTCCCGGATATCCTTGGCATTATCTTACGAGATGGCCACGACCAGAGCACGGGGTGTAGGCGTACACCCGTCGTGTATAACTCTTTAATGTGGTGTGTCAATTAATCTTTAACCCGGACAAGATCCCGGGCTACCGAACGTACGAGTAGCATGTAATTCGTTCACAAGTTTATATTTCATAATTATCCCAAGTTAATAAAAATATTTATGCCTTGTGCATTTAAATAAATTTTCAATCATTTTCAAAATGAGTCAGTTAATTTGTATTTACCAGTGTAAACTGACGTATTTTCCCAAAAGGTTAAGTGCAGGTACTAAACGAAATAGGCTGGCTGTCTCCTATAGCGTCCACAATAGTCTCGCAAGCTCGGACGATAATAAAACTGTTGAACAATTTTCTTATTTTATTTGATCCGCCTGTGGATCCGTTTCAACTACTCGTGATATTTATTATTACATTGTATTTAAAGTTGAAATGAATCTATTCTGCTTCCGCTGTGCATTATTATATTGTGTTGTTTGTCTATGACGATGCCAACTACGTCACCATACCCCACACCGGGCCCACCGGTGACACGTGGAGATCGGGGTGTGACAAAAATACGCCAGTTTTCACTGGTAAATACACTCAACTGACTCATTTGAAAAGAGTTTATGAAAATTGGTTTAGGCGCACAAGGCACAAAACTATTTTGACACTTGATTAAGATGCACAAGGCAAGATTAATCTTTTATACTTGGGACAAACTATATCTCATGTTATCAGTTTTACATAACTTGCTCTACATACGGGGCCCGGTTCTATGCCGGTTCAAGATTAACCGACACACCACTATTCCCTTATTGGGAATCCCTTATTGGGTATAATCAATTAATAAGCATATAGCATCTGTCAGGTGTATGCCTACACCCCGTGCTTAGGTCGTGGCCATTGCATTTAATGAGTTAAGGATATCCAGGACACGGTCGCATTAACCCCCAATGTTTCAGTCAAGCAATACGAATTAAAAACAGGTTATTTGGATTTCCCGACTCATTGGTCTTCGAATCCCATACCTGACCATGCGGTATTTATATTACCGTATCCCAAGCCCGTAATAGGGAAAATAAGTTAAGAGTATTTACCTGAGCTAGCTCCTGTCTTAAATAGCAAGAATTATAATAACTCAGCCGTATTCACTTAAGTAAGCGTAGGTACAATTTACCGGAAGGCTCTAGTCTGGAATGATGGTATAAATAACCAATTAGAATACTAACGGGTCTTCATTTAAGCCTAAGCTTAGGCCGGTTAGTTTTAAGGATGATACGGTTCAAGCGCACGATTAAGCGAAGACCGGATAGAATGTGATTTAGACCCGACAAGTTTGAATACTTGTATAATATGGGTATACTAAATACATTCTGGATTTTGAGACAAAAATGATAACGTTTGACCCGTTTCGGTCAATTTATGCAAACTAGTTACATAAACCGAACCGAACGCTAAAAGAGCGTTACGGGTATCCAAAAGAGTCATATGCAAG